>NC_083224.1:2564746-2608159 GCF_032191835.1 Heteronotia binoei
CTCTGCAATAGGACAATGCTGGACCACAGGAAAACTGAATGAAGTGACAAAGAAAGATGTTCTTTTGGCCTCTTCTTCTACAGGCTTATGTCCTAATCAAGGGCATGCGCATTGCATCCAGTGTATCCAGCATCTTACTGCGTTCCTCGCCACATGGTCCAGAATTGATGAAGGTAGGTGTAAGGTCAGAACCTATGTGCCAAGAGTTATGACTGTCTGGGTGTTGGGGAGGGGGTATCCTCCAGTTCCCACCAGTGTGCCCCCCCCCCCCCCCGTGCACCAGCCTTCCAGAGCCTCCCAGGGTGGTGGGGAGGAGAGAGGGAAAGAGACTCCAACAGGGAACAGCAGCATCATAAGGAATTCGACTGAATGCGGGCCCGGAAAACATGGCAGGCAGAGAATTCCCTGCTGGAACTCTGAGGCAATCCAATTGAACTAGGGTTGCCAACTCCAATTCAAGAATTATCTGGGGACTTCGGGGGCGGAGCCAGGAGGCATTGGGGGTGGAGCCTGGAGCAAGGGTGAGGCAAGCACCATTGAACTCCACAGGGAGTTCTGTCCATCACATTGAAAGGGACCACTGCACACCTTTTAGAGACCTTCTCTCTGTTAGAAATTATGAAATAATAAAATAGAGCCCCGTGGCGCAGAGTGTTAAAGCTGCAGCGCTGCAGTCCTAAACTCTGCACACGACCTGAGTTCGATCCCCGGCGGAAGCTGGGTTTTCAGGTAGCCGGCTCGAGGTTGACTCAGCCTTCCATCCTTCCGAGGTCGGTCAAAGGAGTACCCAGCTTGCTGGGGGGGAGAAGGTGCAGACGACTGGGGAAGGCCATGGCAAACCACCCTATAAAAAGTCTGCCATGAAAATGCTGTGATGCAACGTCATCCCAGAGTCGGAAATGACTGGTGCTTGCTCAGGGGACCTTTCTTTTCCCTATTAGAAATAGTGGATAGGGGCACCTTCTTTTGGGGCTCATAGAATTGGACCCGCTGGTCCAATCGTTTTGAAACTTGGGGGGCTTTTTGAGGAGAGGCTCTGGATGTTATGCTAAACATTTGGTGCCTCTGCCTCAAAAAACAGGCTCCCCAGAGCCCCAGATAACCGCAGATCCATTTTCCATTATATCCTATGGGAATCGATCTCCATAGGGAGTAATGGAGGGCCCAGCAGACATTTCCCTCCCCCCACTGCTTTCTGATGACCTTGAAGCGGGGGCGGAGGGCCTCCGAACCGGGGGATCCCCTGCCCCCACCCGGGGATTGGCAACTCTCAACTGAACGCCGAGTGTTTATATGGACACAACAGGCAGAGTAATCAGGAGGGGCTGAGACAAAGGAGAACGCAGCCAAGCGAGGGCTGTCGGGCCTGGGGGTGCCAGCACACAGAAGCCCCTGCCCTTGGCCCTTTGTTCCTACAGCTGTGCTGCCCGCTCTGCAGCTGGCAGGAAGGGCTTGCATGGCCCTGCTGTCCCTGCAACGGAGGAGACATGAATAATTGAAGGTACTGGCTGGAAGGGAAGGGGGAGAGGGAGGCCGGCAGGCTGGAGGAAGGGAAGGAGGGTTCACAGACAGGCTCCTGCGCTACTGCACAGACTCCCAGCCGGCTGCTTGGCACCCAGGGGCAAGTCTGGAGCTCGGCTCTGCTTAGGGTTGCCAATCCCCAGGTGGGGGCAGGAGATCCCCTGGCTTGGAGGCCCTCCCCCCACTTCAGGGGCATCAGAAAGTGTGGGGGAGGGGAGGAAACGGTCTCATTCCCTACGGAGACCGATTCCCATAGGGTATAATGGAGAATTGATCCCCGGGTATCTGGGGCTCTGGGGGAGCTGTTCTTTGAGCCAGCTGCCAGGAGAGAGAGAGAGAGAATTTCCTGTCCTTTTAATACAGTTATAGTAGGATATTAGCTCGTGTGTGATGCTCTTTTCCTCTACGCCACGGGAAATTTCAGCTGCCCATTTCCACACACCAAATCTCGATTAAAGGAATGACTTTAATCCCCCTCTCTAGGTCAGTCGGCAACCCTGTACCATTCACACCTTTTCCATGGGGCAGGGCTTAGCATCAATATACCCCCCCCCCCATTTTGGAATTACCATTCCCAAAGTGTTTCCACTGGGCCAGATTCTCAATTTCCCAGGACATTTTTGAGGGTCAAGCACCCAGGGGTGGAATTCTAGCAGGAGCTCCTTTGCATATTAGGCCACACACCCCTGATGTAGCCAATCCTCTAAGAGCTTACAAAAAAGAGCCTTGCAAGCTTTTGGAGGATTGGCTACCTCAGGGGTGTGTGGCCTAATATGCAAAGGAGCTCCTGCTAGAATTCCACCCCTGCAAACACCAGGACCTATGGCACCTGAGAACGCAATTCTAAGCGCTCTTACTAGAGTGGCAGTAACTGGACCACAGATTTGCCCCCTACTCTGTTGGCCTTGACTTGCCCACATCGTAAGTGTATCCTGAACACAACCCACAAACAGGTCAGCTACATTCTCTGCAACTGATACACAAGCCACACAGCCTTTCTTTCCAGTTTCCATGTTTGATCGAGAAAGCCGCAACTGACTCACTGAGACAATCCTATTCATTCATTTAAGGGCAGGTTGACTTGCTTTTCTCTAGCAAAAGAAGACTCGAGGAAGGCAAAAAAAAAAAAAAATGTCCCGATTAAACCCACACCCGCTTTTCTCTTAAAAACCTATCGTGGACCAGACAGAGCGCCGGTTAGGTCATGGGTGGCGAAACTTGCTTCACATAAGAGCCACATAGAAGAAATGTCAGATGGCTGAGAGCTGCAAGACAGGAAGGAAGGAAGGAAGGAAGGAAGGAAGGAAGGAAGGAAGGAAGGAAGGAAGGAAGGAAGGAAGGGAGGGAGGAAGGAAGGGAGGGAGGAAGGAAGGAAGGGAGGAAGGAAGGGAGGAAGGAAGGGAGGAAGGAAGGAAGGGAGGGAGGGAGGGAGGGAGGGAGGAAGGAAGGGAGGAAGGAAGGAAGGAAGGAAGGGAGGGAGGAAGGAAGGAAGGAAGGAAGGGAGGAAGGAAGGAAGGGAGGAAGGAAGGGAGGGAGGAAGGAAGGGAGGAAGGAAGGAAGGAAGGAAGGGAGGGAGGAAGGGAGGGAGGGAGGGAGGAAGGGAGGGAGGGAGGGAGGGACGGAGGGAGGGAGGAAGGAAGGAAGGAAGGAAGGAAGGGAGGAAGGAAGGAAGGAAGGGAGGAAGGGAGGGAGGAAGGAAAGGAGGGAGGGAGGGAGGGAGGAAGGAAGGAAGGGAGGAAGGAAGGAAGGAAGGAAGGAAGGAAGGAAGGGAGGAAGGAAGGGAGGAAGGGAGGGAGGGAGGAAGGGAGGGAGGAAGGGAGGGAGGAAGGGAGGAAGGAAGGAAGGAAGGAAGGAAGGAAGGAAGGAAGGGAGGAAGGAAGGGAGGAAGGAAGGGAGGAAGGGAGGGAGGAAGGAAGGAAGGAAGGGAGGGAGGGAGGGAGGGAGGGAGGGAAGGAAAGGAAAGGAAGGAAAGGAAAGGAAAGGAAAGGAAAGGAAAGGAAAGGAAAGGAAAGGAAAGGAAAGGAAAGGAAAGGAAAGGAAAGGAAAGGAAAAGGAAAAGAGAGGGAGGGAGGAGGGAAGGAGGGAGAGAGGAAGGCAAATAGATGGGGGAGAGAGTGGTGGAAAGAAAGCAACTTAACATTAAATGCATTCTCCAAGCTACCAGCTGACATGGCTTGGAGCAGTGATTTAAAGAGAGCTGGCCGACAGGGCAGTGGGGGCTTCAAGAGCCACATAAAATGTGTGAAAGAACCACATGTGGCTCCCGAGCCCCAGTTTGGCCACCCCCGGGCTAGGCCGAGGGCCTATTTCCACAATCCAGGAGTCAGCCCAGCTGGAGCCCTTGCTGGGTTTCTGGGTCCCCAGCCGAAGGCACCTCTCCTTGAGGCCAGAGAATATTTGGCTGTGCATCCGTGGTCTCAGCTGTTAACATCTCCCTATTCACACAGGGGCATGCACAGGGCCCAACCCTTCTTCTGAGCAGGAACGCACGGGAACGCAGTTCCGGCTGGCTTAGCATCAGGGGGTGCGGCCTAACATGCGAATGAGCCCCTGCAGGGCTTCTCCCCAAAAAGCCCTATGTGAAACAACGGCGATATCAGGAGGTGTGGCTTAACATGCAAATGAGTCCCTGCTGGGCTTTTTCTACAAATCAAGCCCTGGGCATGCATGTATTCCCCCCCCTGCCCCCCAGCTGCTCTGCTTCCCTTGACATGAGCCCTTCCCACAGCAGCCCCAACAAAGGAAGCTGGAAAGGGTAGTTGGGAGGCTGCTAAGCAGCTCTCTGTCTGCCCTCCACCCTTGAAGCTCAGTTCTGGCTGTCCCCAAACCTGCCCCAACTCCCTCCCCCCTTGCCCTGTTTAGCCCTTCACTGCCTGTAGATTCCACCTCCACTCTGCCTGGTCCCTGGATGGTCTGAAAAGGAACACCCCAGCCCCTGGATGGGTAGGACCCGAAGCCACGGGCTCCAATTACAAGCAGAAATTAACCGGCTGGATATTAGGAAACTTTTCTGTTTTACAGTCGGAGTAGTTCGGAGGTGGAGGCAGCTGCCTAGGAAGGGAACTCCCTTTCGTTGGCAGTCTTCGAAACGTGGCTGGAGGATTATTCGTTGGAGATGCTATAGGCTGATCCTGCATGGACCGGGGGGTTGGGCTAGATGGTCTCTTTGGCCCCTGCCAGCTTCGTGGTTCTATGATTCTTGGGACTTGCCCTTCCATCCTGCTTCCTCTTTTCCCACTGAAGGTGCTTCATGCTTAGTTCTCGTGGCCCTTTCTTACACACCCAGGGAAATGTTAATCACCGCAAAGAAGAGGAAGAAGAAGAGGAGGAGGAGGAGGAAGAAGAAGATGATATCAGATTTATATCCCGCCCTCCACTCAGAGTCTCAGAGCGGCTCACAATCCCTTTACCTCCCTCCCCCCACAACAGACACCCTGCGAGGTGGGTGGGGCTGGAGAGGGCTCTCACAACAGCTGCCCTTTCAAGGACAACCTCTGCCAGAGCTACGGCTGACCCAAGGCCATTCCAGCAGGTGCAAATGGAGGAGTGGGGAATCCAACCCGGTTCTCTCAGATAAGAGAGCTCTGGCTGACCCAAGGCCATTCCAGCAGGTGCAAGTGGAGGAGGGGGGAATCAAACCCGGTTCCCCCAGGTAAGAGAGCTCTGGCTGACCCAAGGCCATTCCAGCAGGTGCAAGTGGAGGAGGGGGAAATCAAACCCGGTTCCCCCAGATAAGAGAGCTCTGGCTGACCCAAGGCTATTCCAGCAGCTGCAAGTGGAGGAGTGGGGAATCCAACCCGGTTCTCCCAGATAAGAGAGCTCTGGCTGACCCAAGGCTATTCCAGCAGCTGCAAGTGGAGGAGTGGGGAATCCAACCCGGTTCTCCCAGATAAGAGAGCTCTGGCTGACCCAAGGCCATTCCAGCAGGTGCAAGTGGAGGAGTGCGGAATCAAACCCGGTTCTCCCAGATAAGAGAGCTCTGGCTGACCCAAGGCCATTCCAGTAGGTGCAAGTGGAGGAGTGGGGAATCCAACCCGGTTCTCCCAGATAAGAGAGCTCTGGCTGACCCAAGGCCATTCCAGCAGGTGCAAATGGAGGAGTGAGGAATCAAAGCCGGTTCTCCCAGATAAGAGAGCTCTGGCTGACCCAAGGCCATTCCAGCAGGTGCAAATGGAGGAGTGAGGAATCAAAGCCGGTTCTCCAGATAAGAGAGCTCTGGCTAACCCAAGGCCATTCCAGCAGGTGCAAGTGGAGGAGTGGGGAATCAAACCCGGTTCTCCCAGATAAGAGAGCTCTGGCTGAGCCAAGGCCATTCCAGCAGGTGCAAATGGAGGAGTGGGGAATCTAACCCGGTTCTCCCAGATAAGAGAGCTCTGGCTGACCCAAGGCCATTCCAGCAGGTGCAAGTGGAGGAGTGGGGAATCAAACCTGGTTCTCCCAGATAAGAGAGCTAAAGCTGACCCAAGGCCATTCCAGCAGGTGCAAGTGGAGGAGGGGGAATCAAACCCGGTTCTCCCAGATAAGAGAGCTAAAGCTGACCCAAGGCCATTCCAGCAGGTGCAAGTGGAGGAGGGGGGAATCAAACCCGGTTCTCTCGGATAAGAGAGCTCTGGCTGACCCAAGGCCATTCCAGCAGGTGCAAGTGGAGGAGGGGGGAATCAAACCCGGTTCTCCCAGATAAGAGAGCTAAAGCTGACCCAAGGCCATTCCAGCAGGGTGCAAGTGGAGGAGGGGGGAATCAAACCCGGTTCTCTCGGATAAGAGTCCGCACACTTCACGACTACACCAAACGGGCTCTTTTTGGGGTCAGGAAGTGATTGTTCTCTAGACCAATTAGGCCAGGGTCTTATTACCATCTCCTGGGCCTGAATCAGGGCTCACTGAGCTGTGTGTTTGGGGGGGGGGGGAGGCGTTTGCGAGTTCCCTGCATTGTGCAGGGAGGGCAGACTAGACGTCCCTGGAGCTGCCTTCCAACTCTAGGATTCTATAGGCGTGGCCCTCTCATGTCTCACAACCAGCCTGTTTCTTCCACAGGGAAGGCAGCTGCCCAGAGAGACCTCAGAATGGAGAGCGAGGCTGGCCCAGGGGTTGGAGCGGAGAGAGGGCTGCAGAAAGCTGTTCGCCTGCGCCCAGTTTTTGGGAGGCACCCCTGGCTGACTCCAAAGCATCTCCCGCCTCCCGCCGGCCTCTGGTACCTTCGCTTTGCCTCCGGCCTCCGAGAGAGGGGTGTTTTCTTGGCGGCCTCGGCTGCACTCCCGTGTTTGGCTGGGCGAGATCAGCGCCAGCCACATAATGAAACGATCCATCTCCAATCTGCTCCCCGGCCGCGGCCAACGGGTTTCCAGCACCTGCCACTTTTTGCCAAATTGGTATTCAACGGCTGAACTCAAAACGGCTTATTAGACCCGACCCACTTACTTCCCCGCTTCGCCTCTCAGCCTCGTTCATAAAGGGCTCGCCGGGGACGAAGGGAGCGGCTGCCGGAGGCCCGTGGGGTGGAACGCCTGCCTTGGCCATATTTGCCCCCCTCCCGCCTGCCTCTACAGACACCCAACCCCCTCCCCGATGGGTCTCATTCTAGCCCCTCCTGCGAGGGACGAGTCGGCCTGTCTAGCAGCCGACTCCTCCAGCAGAGAAAGCTGCCTTCGACTGAAACAAGACCCCCCTGGGCCCATGGAGAGCAGTAGTGCCTGCTCCAGAACCCGAGGCAGAGAAAGGGTCTTTCCCAGCATCTCTTGCCTGGCCCTTCCAATGGGATATGCTGCCGGAGATTGTCATGGGGACTTTTTGCAGGTCAAGCAGAGGCTGTGTCGCTGAGACGCGACCCTTCCTCTCCCCTGCTTCTTCTCTGGCTGAAAAGGGATGCCATTGCGCGTTTGCTCTCTTGACACCGCTGCAGAGCCTGTCTCTGACCCCCCCCCCCTCTCAGTCTTTAGGCAGCCAGACGGAAGCAACCCAATGAGGGCCGGCGATTGCAGCTTCTGGGCCAGCTCTGAATGCCGGACGGTGCTGCTAGAACCTCCGTCCCACCAGTTGCTGAGCCAAGCCCTGTTTCTTTCCCTGGCCGGGAGCTGGTTTTTCATGCAGCCCGAAGCGGCGGAGGGGCTTCTGATCGTTCCCAGATGCTCTTCCTCCGGCACCACATCAGATTCCTGCAGAGCCCCTTCCATCTCTGCGGAGCACCCATCGCTGAGCCGTTCCGCCAGCCTTGGCCTTCAGCCTGAGGAGGGATCTCTCATGCCCCACTCCGCCTCCTTAACGGCCCATCTCTGGGGGATGTTACTCTATATAAAGCACACAACCTCTCCATGCAGCTGCACAGAATGTCCCGGCTGATTTCCGGAAAGAGCTGGGCGTCTGGCCAGTCTCCAAGGGCAGGACCCAAAGGCCCCAGCCCCAGCTGGGGACGGACGGTGGCTCAGCGGCGGAGCATTTGCTTGGTAAGCAGAAGGTCCCTCCAGGTTCAATCCCTGGGATCTCCAACTCAAAAGGGTCCAGGCAAATAGGCGCGGAAAACCTCCGCTGGAGACCCTGGAGAGCCGCGGCCAGTCTGTGTAGACAATACTCAGGGGTTCTTTTGAAGAAAAATAGGTGGTGGAGCTCATTCAGGATTGTTATGCAGCTGCACCTACTATTCAATGGACAAGGTGGGGAGGAAGAGGTGGAACTCTCAGAAAGGTTCAGGAGCTGTGCTCCTGTGAGCTCCCACTGAATCCGAGGCCTGACAAGACTGACTTTGATGGACTGAGGGTCTGATTCAGTAGAAGGCTGCTTCAGATGTTCATATTAGGGGAGGGGTGGTGGCTCAGTGGTAGAGCATCTGCTTGGTAAGCAGAAGATTCCAGGTTCAATCCCCGGCATCTCCAAGTAAAAAGTGTCCAGGGAAGGTAGCGTGAAAAACCTCAGCTTGAGACCCTGGAGAGACGCTGATCTTCAGGGTGGGGCTGAGAGAGCTCTGGCAGAGGCCATCCTTTCAAGGACAACCTCTGCCAGAGCTAGGGCTGACCCAAGGCCATTTCCAGCAGCTGCAAGTGGAGGAGTGGGGAATCAAGCCCGGTTCTCCCAGATAAGAGAGCTCTGGCGGACCCAAGGCCATTCCAGCAGCTGCAAGTGGAGGAGTGGGGAATCAAACCGGTTCTCCCAGATAAGAGAGCTCTGGCTGACCCAAGGCCATTCCAGCGGGTGCAAGTGGAGGAGTGGGGAATCAAACCCGGTTCTCCCAGATAAGAGTTCACGCATTTCACCACTACACCAAACTGGCTCTCACCAAGCAGGCTGGAGGGGATGGGAACGACCTCAGCCTGAGACCCTGGAGAGCAGCTGCCAGTCCGAGTAGACAAGACTGACTTTGAGGACCCAAGAGGGTCTGAGGCAGGTGTGTCCCTGAGGTCTGGTGTCCATTGACCAGGGTTGAGAACACCTGCATGGGAGAGAGCCCGAAGCCTTCCCTAGATGTTGCCTCCTGACTCTAGGATTTAGAGGTTGACTGCCTCTGAATGTGGAGGTTCTCCTCAATCCCTACGGCTGAGAAGACAACACTGACTTTGCTGGACCAAGGGACTGATTCAGTGTCGGACACAGAAGGGTTGCTAGGCGTTGCCTGACACGATCCCCGAGAGCCCTTTGCGCAACAGCTCCCCAAAGCTCCGGAGCGTGCCCTTGGAAGGCTCAGCAGGGACGGGGCCCTTTCTCATGGCGAGGCAACTGGCTGGTTTTAGCCTGACTGTCCAAGAAAGCTGCCTGTCTGTTGACTGTCTGTAGGATGTAGGAACTGCACACAAATCCTTGCAAGAAGGGCTGGCAGATGCTGGGGGCGTGGGGCAGGAAGCTTTCCAGTCGTCAGAGCCCCACCTGCGCAATTGGGGCAGGTGTGTACCCCAGCCCCCAGAGGCCAAAATCCTTGCTCTTTAGCAGGAATATCGGGGAGGGGGGCTTTTACCCCCTCCCCTCAAAAGCCTCTCTCTCCTGGCTTCATGAACATGAACATCTGAAGCTGCCTTCTACTGACTCAGACCCTGGGTCCATCAAAGTCAGTCTTGTCTACTCAGACTGGCAGCGGCTCTCCAGGGTCTCAAGCTGAGGTTTTCCACACCTATTTGCCTGGACCCTTTTTAGTTGGAGATGCCGGGGATTGAACCTGGGACCTTCTGCTTCCCGAGCAGATGCTCCACCACTGAGCCACCGTCCCTCCCCTCATGTTTCCTGTAGCTTCATTCTGCACGCATTCTGCACCCTCCTTTCAAACACTCGGGGAGGGGATATCTGGGAAAGACACCCCCCTCCCTCCACAAGTCCTCAGGTTTCAGTCTGGGCACCTTTGTCAGTTGTCCAGCCGAGAACACCCAGCCTGTTTTCTGCCCTCCTTTCTTCTAGCTGCTCCGTCACCCACGCGCAGACTTTGTGATTTCTGAATGAGCGGTGGTGGATTTGCCCATGCCTTAAAGTCGGAGAGTGGGGGGAGAGGCAAGCGGTGGCAAAATGCAGGCCCCTCCTGGCGTTCCCTGCAGACCGATGTTCAGCAGGTGAAGCTGACGAATGTAAGAGCCAGGCTTAGGAGGAGAGGTCCAGTCGGCAGGCACATCCTGTGACCAATGGGAGGGAGGGACGGTGGCTCAGCGGTAGAGCATCTGCTTGATAAGCAGAAGGTCCCAGGTTCAGTTCCCGGCATCTCCAACGAAAGAAGGTCCAGGCAAATAGGCGTGCAAAACCTCAGCTTGAGACCCTGGAGAGCCGCTGCCAGTCTGAGGAGACTGACCTGATGGACCCAGCATCTGACTCAGTAGAAGGCAGCTTCATATGTTCATATGAACAATGGATCTCCCAAAACCTTTAGGGGAGGGACGGTGGGTCAGTGGTAGAGCATCTGCTTGGTAAGCAGAAGGTCCCAGGTTCAATCCCTGACATCTCCAACTAAAAAGGGTCCAGGCAAGGAGGCGTGAAAAACCACAGCTTGAGACCCCGGAGAGCCATGAATGGGGCTGTGGCTCAGTGGTAGAGCCTCTACTTGGTAAGCAGAAAGTCCCAGGTTCAATCCCCGGCATCTCCAATGAAAAAGGGTCCAGGCAAGTAGACGTTTAAAACCTCAGCTGGAGAGCCGCTGCCAGTCTGAGGAGACAAGACTGACTTAGATGGACCCAAGAGGGTCTGATTCAGTAGAAGGCAGCTTCATATGCTCTGTTATTAGGGGAGAGACCGTGACTCAGTGGTCAAGCACCTGCTTGGTAAGCAGAAGGTCCCAGGTTCAATCCCCGGAATCTCCAACTAAAAAGGGTCCAGGCAAATAGGAGTGCAAAACCTCAGCTGGAGACCCTGGAGAGCCGCTGCCAGTCTAAGGAGACAAGACTGACTTGGATGGACTGAGGCGAGGGCGGGGGGGTCTGATTCAGTAGAAGGCAGCTTCATTCATATGCTCATATGACCAAGCTCAGCACCGCGGACTCTGCCTTCCTAAATGCCTCCCCTTCTTCTCCGCCCGCCCAGCAGGGGGCGCCCGATGTCACGTCTCCCGGCGCTTTCTGCACTCCGTATCGTACAATCCGGATTAACCAGCGCCTCCCGGGTCCGCTGCGGACAGCGACTCATTGGACTCGGGATCTTCCCTGCGCCCCCGGACTGTGCATCTTCTTCCCCCCACGCAGTAAGAGCTGCCCCTTGAAAGCCCCCCAACTGCAAAGTCCAACCCATTCCCCCCCCCAATAACCCGTGCTATTCCTCCCACTGTGGAGGGGGGGGGCGTGGAGGGACCCACCCTTTTGCTCCCCTTTGGCCTCCCACAGCCCAGCCCCGGGGTGGGGGGGAGGAAAAGGGGGTCCGAGTGGAATTGGGGGCCGCTGGCCGAGAAGGTGACCCCCCCGGCCCTCCCCGCGCCCCGCTTCGCACTCACCGTTGCCGGGGATCTGGTTGTCCCACTGCGGGGGGCGCGAGGGGGCGGCGAGCTGGAGGTAGAGTCCCAAGGAGTGGCAGAGGGCCAGAGTGAGGCCAAAGGCGCCCCCCATCGCGCTCCCGCCCGCCCGTCCTTCCGACAGCCCCCTGCGCCCTTCTCACATCAGGGGCTGTGGTTGCGGGGGGGGGGGCACAAGAAGCGGCAGCCCGGCGGCCCCCGGCTCTCTCGGCGGCGCCACTCCCTGCCCTCCCGCGCCCGGCTCGCCTCGGCTCGGCTCGGCTCCGCTTTGGCGCGGCTCGCCTCCGCTCCGCCTGCCCGAGACTGCGGGACTCTTCCCTTCGGCGGAGGGCGCCGCGGTGCGGCGGCTCTGCCGTCCGGCGGAAGGATTCCGAGGGCTTGATGGAGCAGCAAAGTTTCTCCAAGGGGGTCGTTTGCAAAGCCGCGGGGCGGGGCTGGAGGGGGGAGGAAGGTGCCAACCGCAGCGGGAGGAATCGCTAGGGTTATGGGGGGGGGGATGGGTTGGACTTTGCAGTTGGGGGGGGGGCTTTCAAGGGGCAGCTCTTACTGCGTGGGGGGAGGAAGATGCCAACCGCAGCGGGAGGAATCGCATGGGTTATTGGGGGGGGGGATGGGTTGGACTTTGCAGTTGGGGGGTTTCCAAGGGGGAGGCTGGAGGGGGGGCAGAAACTGAACACAAGACTCCAGGTGAGGTCTTGCCAGAGCACAGTAAAGCGATACCATCACATCACGCGATCTGGACACTATTGATACAGCCCAAAATCTGTTGACACAGCCCAAAATCGCATTTGCCTTTTTAGCCACCGCACCACACTGCTGCGCGGGGGGAGGTGGGGAGAAAGATGCCAGCCGCAGCGCGAGGAATAACATGTTTTATGGGGGGGGGGGATGTGTTGGACTTTGCAGTTGGGGGGTTGCTGCGTGCCCCGAGGGAGGGGGGGGGGAGAAAGATGCCAACCGCAGCGCAGGGAATAACCTGTGTTATGGGGGGGGGGGGGATGTGTTGGATTTTGCAGTTGGGCGGTTTCCATTGAAGGCGCAGGAAAGGGCGGGGGGGGGGGCTTAGTTCTTCTCCACGAATTCCGATCCATGAATTAAGTTCACAGGTTTTTCTACCTCGGGTCTCCATACCCCTTCATATCCTGAAAGTCAGCGGGGGGGCAGTCTAGGCAAAGTCTACTTAAACCCTCATGGGGGGGGGATTTCATTTCCTGATGGGGGGGCACCTTTCAGCTGGGGCCGGTCTAGGCAAAGTCTACTTAAACCCTCATGGAGGGGGATTTCATTTCCTCAGGGGGGGCACCTTTCAGCTGGGGCCGGTCTAGGCAAAGTCTACTTAAACCCTCATGGGGGGGGATTTCATTTCCTGAACGGGGGCACCTTTCAGCAGCGGCCGGCCTAGGCAAAGTCTGCTTAAACCCACTTGGGGGGAGGTTTCCTTGTGTCCCCCCCCCCGCCCCGGTCTCCCGAAAACGTGCCCCTGCCTGGAGGAGTGAATGGACATTCCTCGCAGGAGACATTCCTCGCAGGAATCTCCCCCTCCCAGAAAAAAGGGACGGACTGGGACAATTCCTCATTGAGACACACCCAACAAAGCGGATGAGGTCGCCCTCTCCTTTGATTTGCCCCTACATTGTACTTCTTGCGCTGCCGTTGCCAAGAGCGGACGCCTGGATAGAGAACAAAGCGAGTGTCTTTGCAACGGGTGGGGGTGCGGGGATTTCGAGGGAGGGGCTCAAATCGCCCCCCCCCCAGCCCTCCTCGCCCAGCTGCGGGAATAGAGTCCCCTGCAGCCTGCGGTTCAGCACCGGCCTGAGGACAGCTCCCCGTTTCAGCACCGCGGACAGCGCCCCCCCCAACCCGCCTGGAGAGCCCAGCAGCGCCTCTCCAGACGACCCCGGGAGCCCTCCTGGCGGGGCACGGGGGCAAAGTCACCGCCAGACTGGAGTTGAACCACCAGTTCAAGGGCCAGGATAAGTGGGCTGAAAATGGCTGCTGTGGAGCAGTTCTGTGATGGCTTGTTGGAGTTTTAACACATGAGCACACGAAGCTGCCTTATACAGAATCAGACCCCCCCTCAGCTCATCCAAGTCAGTCTTGTCTCCTCAGACTGGCAGCGGCTCTCCAGAGAGCCAGTTTGCTGTAGTGGTTAAGTGTGCGGACTCTTATCTGGGAGAACCGGGTTTGATTCCCCACTCCTCCACTTGCACCTGCTGGAATGGCCTTGGGTCAGCCAGAGCTCTCTTATCTGGGAGAACCGGGTTTGATTCCCCACTCCTCCACTTGCACCTGCTGGAATGGCCTTGGGTCAGCCAGAGCTCTCTTATCTGGGAGAACTGGGTTTGATTTCCCACTCCTCCACTTGCACCTGCTGGAATGGCCTTGGGTCAGCCAGAGCTCTGGCAGAGGTTGTCCTTGAAAGGGCAGCTGCTGTGAGAGCCCTCTCCAGCCCCACCCACCTCACAGGGTGTCTGTTGTGGGGGAGGAAGGAAAGGAGATTGTGAGCCGCTCTGAGACTCTTTGGAGTGGAGGGCGGGATATAATCCAATATCTTCTTCTTCTTCAGGGTCTTCAGCTGAGGTTTTGCAGTTGGCTCCCTTCCTAGAGCGTCGGGACCTAGCAACAGTGATCCATGCAACCGTCGCCTCAAGGTTGGATTACTGTAATGCCCTCTACATGGGGCTGCCTCTGTGCCGAACCCAGAAGCTGCAGCTGGTGCAGAACGCGGCGTCTAGGCTGCTATTAGGGCTCCCGAAGTGGGAGCACATACAGCCGGGGCTGCGCTGACTGCACTGGCTGCTGGTTGTATACCGGGTTCGTTACAAAGTGCTGGTTATCACCTTTAAAGCCCTATATGGTCGAGGACCTGCCTACCTGAGGGACCGTCTCTCCCCATATGAACCCCAGAGAGCACTGAGGTCAGCTGGGAAGAACCAGCTGACTATCCCCGGGCCAAAGGAGGCAAAATTAAAGAATACCCATGCACGGGCCTTCTCCATTGCAGCTCCACACCTAGGAACCAGCTCCCGGAAGAAGTGCGGGCCCTGCGGAGCCTCAAACAGTTCCACAGGGCCTGCAAGACCATCCTTTTTAGGATGGCCTTTGCCTGACTGAACGACTGATGATTCGCCTTAAGTGATTCCGCCATAGTATTTACACCTAATAGAGTAGCACCAGGAATGTTAATTTTAATTGGAATGTTTTTAAGTGAATGTGATTTTAGAACCTGCTGTATAATTTATTGAATGGATCGAGATGTTGTTGGCCGCCCTGAGCCTGCTTCGGCGGGGAGGGCGGGATATAAATAAAATGTTATTATGTTATTATTATTATTATCGCACGCCAATTTGCCTGGACCCTTTTTAGCTGGAGATGCTGGGGATTGAACCTGGGACCTTCTGCTTACCAAGCAGATGCTCTACCACTGAGTCAGCGCCCCTCCCAAATGAAGACATAGGTATGAACATTTGAAACTGCCTTCTACTGAATCAGATCCCCTGGGCCCATCAAAGTCAGTCTTGTCTCCTCAGACTGGCAGTGGCTCTCCAGGGTCTCAAGCTGAGGTTTTTCATGCCTACTTGCCTGGACCCTTTTTAGTTGGAGATGCTGGGGATTGAACCTGGGACCTCCTGCTTACCAAGCAGATGCTCGACCAGTGAGTCAGCGTCCCTCCCAAATGAAGACAGGTATGAACATTTGAACCACCATCCCTCCTCGAAAGGTTTTGGGAGATCCATTGTTCATATGAACATATGAAGCTACCTTCTACTGAATCAGACCCTCTTTGGTCCATCCAAGTCAGTCTTGTCTCCTCAGACTGGCAGCGGCTCTCCAGGGTCTCCAGCTGAGGTTTTTCATGCCTATTTGCCTGGACCCTTTTTAGCTGGAGATGCTGGGGATTGAACCTGGGACCTTCTACTTACCAAGCAGATGCTCTACCACTGAGTCAGTGCCCCTCCCAAATGAAGACATAGGTATGAACATTTGAAGCTGCCTTCTACTGAATCAGATCCCCTGGGCCCATCAAAGTCAGTCTTGTCTCCTCAGACTGGCTGTGGCTCTCCAGGGTCTCAAGCTGAGGTTTTTCATGCCTACTTGCCTGGACCCTTTTTAGTTGGAGATGCCGGGGATTGAACCTGAGACCTCCTGCTTACCAAGCAGATGCTCGACCTGTGAGTCAGCGTCCCTCCCAAACGAAGACATAGGTATGAACATTTGAGCCACCGTCCCTCCTCTAAAGGTTTTGGGAGATCCATTGTTCATATGAACATATGAAGCTGCTTTCTACTGAATCAGACCCTCTTTGGTCCATCCAAGTCAGTCTTGTCTCCTCAGACTGGCAGCGGCTCTCCAGCGTCTCAAGCTGAGGTTTTTCACGCTGACTTGCCTGGACCCTTTTAAGTTGGAGATGCCGGGGATTGAACCCTGGGACTTTCTGCTTACCAAGCAGATGCTCTGCCACTGAGCTACCGTCCCTCCCCAAACTTCATCCCAAGGTTCTAACCTTGGGCTTGGCCTCATCCTGGCATGCTGAAGTCATCAGAAAAGTTATTTTTTTGAAAGAACGTTGGGTGATTAAGTCTTTCGAATGCCTAGACGCCTTGGTGAAATCACAACACACGCAGCAAGCTGCCCTATACTGGGTTAGACTATTCATCCATCAAAATCAACGTTGTCTTCTCAGACTGGAAGCAGGTCTCCAGGGTCTCAGGTGGAGGTCTTTCACATCACCTACTTACTAGAAAGATAAAGGTATTCCCTTGTGCAAGCACTGAGTCATTACCAACCCATGAATCATAGAATCATAGAGTTGGAAGGGACCTCCAGAGTCATCTAGTCCAACCCCCTGCACAATGCAGGAAACCCACAAATACCTACCCCAAATTCACAGGATCTTCATCGCTGTCAGATGGCCATCTAGCTTCTGTTTAAAAACCTCCAAGGAAGGAGAGCCCACCCCTTCCCGAGGAAGCCTGTTCCACTGAGGAACCACTCTAACGGTCAGGAAGTTCATAGAATCATAGAGTTGGAAGGGACCTCCAGGGTCATCTAGTCCAACCCCCTGGACAATGCAGGAAATCCACAGATACCTACCCCAAATACACAGGCTCTTCATCACTGTCAGATGGCCATCTAGCCTCAGTTTAAAAACATCCAAGGAAGGAGAGCCCACCACCTCCCAAGGAAGCCTGGTAGAATCCTAGAGTGGAAGGGACATCCAGGGTCATCTTGTCCAACCCCCTGCATGATGGAGGAAACTCACAAACACCTGCCCCTAAATTCACAGGATTTTTATTGCTGTCAGGTGGCCATCTAGCCTCAGTTTAAAAACCTCCAAGGAAGGAGAGCCCACCACCTCCCGAGGAAGCCTGTTCCACTGAGGAACCGCTCTAACGGTCAGGAAGTTCTTCCTAATGTTGAGCCAGAAACTTTTTTGATTTAATTTCAGCCCATTGGTTCTGGTCCTACCTTCTGGGGTCACAGAAAACAATTCCACACCATCCTCTAGATGACAGCCCTTCAAGAACTTGAAGATGGTGATCATATCACCTCTCAGCCACCTCCTCTCCATGCTAAACATCCCCAGCTCCTTCAACTTTTCCTCATAGGACTTGGTCTCCAGACCCCTCACCATCTTCGTCACCGTCCTCTGGACCCGTTCTAGCTTGTCTAGATCCTTCTTAAAATGTGGTGCCCAAAACTGAACACAAGACTCCAGGTGAGGTCTTCCCAGAGCAGAGCAACCCATGGGGTGATGCCAGATCACGACATTTTCTTGGAAGACTTTTGGGAATGGGGTGGTTTGCCATTGCCTTCCCCAGTCATCTGCATTTTACCCCTAGCAAACTGGGGACTCATTTGACCGACCTCGGAAGGATGGAAGGCTGAGTCGACCTTGAGCCGGCTACCTGAAGCCAGCTTCTGCCGGGATCAAACTCAGGTTGCGAGCAGAGCTTGGACTGCAGTACTGCAGCCGGCCATTCTGTGCCACGGGGCTCCTCATCCACTTACTACCTGACCCTTTAAACTGGAGAGGCTGGGGAATGAGTCTGGGACTAATGCATGCAAGCTGAAGCCCTTCTACTGATCCTTTGGGTCTCAGATAGGGCTCATTTTCTCACCTAGCCCCCTCCCAGACGATCGCTTGGAGCAGCACAATCCACTTTGACATCGCTTACTTTCTTTTTAATAGTCTGTCTCATTGAGACTTGGGGCACATCACACGGCGTAAGTCAATGCGATCAATAGGACATGACATCTCATAACCAGGCTAGGAGGAAAGAAATTTGAGGGGGGAAAGCAAAAATAAAAAGGTATTAAACATGATATGCTAAATGGTAGAAGACAATGTGGAAGGAACGGGATAACTCATCCAGCAAACAGATAATGCATACTATACACAATGGCCTAGTTCACGGCTTCATTCTTCACAAAAAAAAGCATCTTCCTGAACCATTCAATTGTAATATAGACCTATTACCGTGTGTAAAAATGCCCTCCTGAACAATTCTGTTTTACAAACTTTATGGAAAGACAGAAGCCAAGACAGCCAGTTTGGTGTGGTGGTTAACTGCAGACTCTTATCTGGGAGAACCGAATTTGATCCCCCACTCCTCCACTAGCACCTGCTGGATTGGCCTTGGGTCAGCCATAGCTCTTGTAGAGGTTGTCCTTGAAAGGGCAGCTGCTGTGAGAGCCCTCCCAGCCCCACCCACCTCACAGGGTGTCTGTTGTGGGGGAGGAAGGGAAAGGAGATTGTAGGCTGCTCTGAGACTCTGTCCTTGAAAGGGCAGCTTCTGTCACAGCCCTCTCAGCCCCACCCACCTCACAGGGGGTCTGTTGTGGGGGAGGAAGGGAAAGGAGATTGTGAGCCGCTCTGAGACTCTTCGGAATGGAGGGCGGGATATAAATCCAATATCTTCATCTACCTCACAGGGTGTCTGTTGTGGGGGGGCGGGGAGGGAAAGGAGATTGTGAGCCACTCTGAGACTCTTCGGAGTGGAGGGTGGGATATAAATCCAATATCTTCATCTACCTCACAGGGTGTCTGTTGTGGAGGAGGAAGGGAAAGGAGATTTTGAGCCACTCTGAGACTCTTCAGAATGGAGGGCGGGATATAAATCCAATATCTTCATCTACCTCACAGGGTGTCTGTTGTGGAGGAGGAAGGGAAAGGAGATTGTGAGCCACTCTGAGACTCTTCGGAGTGGAGGGCGGGATATAAATCCAATATCTTCATCTACCTCACAGGGTGTCTGTTGTGGGGGAGGAAGGTAAAGGAAATTGTGAGCCGCTCTGAGACTCTTCGGAATGGAGGGCGGGATATAAATCCAATATCTTCATCTACCTCACAGGGTGTCTGTTGTGGGGGAGAAAGGGAAAGGAGATTGTGAGCCGCTCTGAGACTCTTCGGAGTGGAGGGCGGGATATAAATCCAATATCTTCATCTACCTCACAGGGTGTCTGTTGTGGGGGAGGAAGGGGAAGGAGATTGTGAGCCGCTCTGAGACTCTTCGGAGTGGAGGGCAGGATATAAATCCAATATCTTCATCTACCTCACATATACTATAGCCAGTTCTCCAAGAGCTTACTGGGCTCTCTGTACAGGGCCTCCTGTAAGCTCCAGGAGGATTGGCTACATCAGGGGGTGTGGCCTAATATGCAAAGGAGTTCCCGCTACAAGAAAAGCCCTGGTCTTCTGTGTGTTCTATCGCTGATATCTATCTCTCCCCACCCTCTGGTCACTGCCTGCTTCAGGGATGGTTTCTACCCTCTGTAGCACCCCTGCTTCCTTTCCAACCCTCTGCCTCAGCATTTGGCATCTCCAGGAGATCCTGGTATTCGCCGTTTCACTGAGAGCCAATTTGGTGTAGTGGTGAAGTGTGTGGACTCTTATCTGGGAGAACTGGGTTTGATTCCCCACTCCTCCACTTGCAGCTGCTGAAACGGCCTTGCGTCAGCCAGAACTTTTGCAGGAGTTGTCCTTGAAAGGGCGGCTTCTGGGAGAGCTCTATCAGCCCCACCCACTTCACAGGGTGTCTCTTGTGGGGGAGGACGGGAAAGGAGATTGTAGGCTGCTCTGAGACTCTGTCCTTGAAAGGTCAGCTTCTGGGAGAGCCCTTTCAGCCCCACCCGCCTCCCCGGGTGTCTGATGTGGGAGAGGAAGGGAAAGGAGATTGTAGGCCGCTCTGAGACTCTGTCCTTGAAAGGGCAGCTTCTGGGAGAGCCCTCTCAGCCCCACCTGTTTCCCCGGGTGTCTGATGTGGGAGAGGAAGGGAAAGGAGATTGTAGGCTGCTCTGAGACTCTGTCCTTGAAAGGGCAGCTTCTGGGAGAGCCCTCTCAGCCCCACCCGTTTCCCCGGGTGTCTGATGTGGGAGAGGAAGGGAAAGGAGATTGTAGGCTGCTCTGAGACTCTGTCCTTGAAAGGGCAGCTGCTGGGAGAGCACTCTCAGCCCCACCCACCTCACAGGGTGTCTGTTGTGGGGGAGGAAGGGAAAGCAGATTGAAGGCCGTTCTGAGGCTCTGTCCTTGAAAGGGCAGCTTCTAGGAGAGCCCTTTCAGCCCCACCTGCCTCCCCAGGTGTCTAATGTGGGAGAGGAAGGGAAAGCAGATTGTAGGCCGCTCTGAGACTCTGTCCTTGAAAGGGCAGCTTCTGGGAGAGCCCTCTCAGCCCACCCACCTCACAGGGTGTCTGTTGTGGGGGAGGAAGATATAGGAAATTGTATCCGGTCTGAGACTCTGAGATCCAAAGAATATGGCAGGATATAAATCCAGTTTCTTCTTCTTCTCCTCCTCCTCCTTCACAAAAAAGGTGCCCCAGAATTAATGACGTCCCCCCCATCTCAAATATCAGCCCTAGTTTTCTGCTGCCCCCCCCCCTCCGTCCCACCTTGAGGGAATTCCCTTTTGGCTGCACTCCAGGCCCTGTCACTTGTAACTGCTCCAAGATTTGTTTCTTTTAATCCGGAATCAATAGCAAATTTCATTTAAAAATAAATTAAAGCCGGCATCAAGAAATCATTCACCATGTGGGATGGGGCTGTATGGGGAACCGTCGAAATGGCTCCCTTTGGCTCATCCATCACTGCTGAGATGGGCGGGGGGGGGGTTCTCTGCAGCACTGATTCATGGGAAACTGACTTAAATGGATCAGCTCTTCTGGATGAGCCATGCGGGGCAACGTGCACTGAGATGAGCTTATGAGGGCTAACGGGCCAAGAGCTGAAATGGAGCTTGCTCTGGAATGGCAGAATAGCATATGGGGCTTTTACTGTAAAGCCAATCATTTTCCCCATCAGGCCACAAAGAAAAAAGCAAGTGACTGAGTCCATGACACAAAAGAAGAAGAAGAAGATGATGATATTGGATTTATAAAGATCATAGAATCATAGCGTTGGAAGGGACCTCCAGGGTCATCTAGTCCAACCCCCTGCACAATGCAGGAAACTCACAAACACCTCCCCCTAAATTCACAGGATCTTCATTGCTGTCAGATGGCCATCTAGCCTCTGTTGAAAAACCTCCAAGAAAGGAGAGCCCACCACCTCCCGAGGAGGAAGCCTGTTAGAATCATAGAAGAGTTGGAAGGGACCTCCAAGGTCATCTAGTTGAACCCCCTGCACAATGAAGGAAACTCACAAATACCTCCCCCTAAATTTACAGGATCTTCATTGCTGTCAGATGGCCATACAGCCTCTGTTTAAAAACCTCCAAGGAAGGAGAGCCCACCACCTCCTGAGGAATCATAGAGTTGGAAGGGACCTCCAGGGTCATCTAGTCCAACCCCCTGCACAATGCAGGGGACTCACAAGCCCCTCCCCCTCAATCCACAGGACCCTCATTGCTGTCAGAGGGCCATCCAGCCTCTGTTTAGAAACCTCCAAGGAAGGAGAGCCCACCACCTCCCGAGGAGGAAGCCTGTTAGAATCATAGAAGAGTTGGAAGGGACCTCAAAGGTCATCTAGTTGAACCCCCTGCACAATGCAGGAAACTCACAAATCCCTCCCCCTAAATTTACAGGATCTTCATTGCTGTCAGATGGCCATCCAGCCTCTGCTTAAAAACCTCCAAGGAAGGAGAGCCCACCACCTCCTGAGCAATCATAGAGTTGGAAGGCCCCTCCAGGATCATCTAGTCCAACCCCCTGCACAATGCAGGAAATTCACAAACATCTCCCCCTAAATTCACAGGATCTGGGCATTATACATTGATACAGCCCAAAATTGCATTTGCCTTTTTAGCCAACGCATCATACTGTTGACTCACATTCAGCATATGATCCACTAAGACCCCTAGATCCTTTTCGCACATACTACTGCTAAGACAAGTCTCCCCCATCCTATAACCATGCATTGGACTTTTCCTACCTAAATGTAGAAGTTAATATTTTTCCCTGTTAGGTCAAGGTAGTCCCGTCTGCAAGCACCAGTCGTTTCTGACTCTGGGGTGACATCGCATCACAGCGTTTTCACGGCAGACTTTTTACGGGGTGGTTTGCCATTGCCTTCCCCAGTCATCTACACTTTCCCCCCAGCAAGCTGGAGACTCATTTTACCGACCTCGGAAGGATGGAAGGCTGAGTCAATCTTGAGCCGGCTAACTGAACCCAGCTTCCGCCGGGATCAAACTCAGATCGTGAGCAGGACGGCTTGGACTGGAGTACTGCAGTTTTACCACTCTGCACCATGGGGATTTACACCCCGCTCTATACTCTGAATCTCAGAGTCTCAGAGCAGCTCACAATCTCCTTTACCTTCCCACCCCCACAACAGACACCCTGTGTGGTGGGTGGGGCTGAGAGAGCTCTCCCAGAAGTTGCCTTTTCAAGGACAATTCCTACTAGAGCTAAGGCTGACCCTAAGGCCATTACAGCAGCTGGAAGTGGAGGAGAGAGAAATCAAACCTGGTTCTCCCAGATAAGAGTCTGCACACTTAACCACTACACCAAACTGGCTTTCTGTGGCTCAATGGAAAAACCAAGGAAGGAGAGCCCACCACCTGCCAAGGAGGAAGCGTGTTCCACTGAGGAAGAAGAAGAAGAAAAAGAAGAAGACATTGGATTTATATCCCGTCCTATACTCTGGATCTCAGAGTCTCAGAGCGGCTCACAATCTCCTTTATCTTCCTCCTCCACAACAGACACTGTGTGAGGTGGGTGGGGCTGAGAGGGTTCTCCCAGAAGCTACCCTTTCAAGGACAACTCCTAAGAGAGCTCTGGCTGACCCAAGGCCATTCCAGCAGGTGCAAGTAGAGGAGCGGGGAATCAAACCCGGTTCTCCCAGATAAGAGTCCGTCCACTTAACCACTACACCAAACTGGCTAACTGGGCAGCTAACTGGGCAGCCATGACTGCTTGTGCTGCTTCTTAATTGGAGCGGGTTTTTCTTTCTGAGTTTTCCTGGAAAATGCTTGGAAGGTGCTCCGTTCCTTGGCCAGAGTCACATGAACACAGGAAGCTCCTTCTACTAAATCAGACCATCAATCCATCAAGGTCAGTATTGTCTACTCGAGCTGACAGTGTCTCTCCAGGGTCTCCAGCTAAGATCTTCCACATCACTTACTACCTAATCCTCCTTTTACCTGGAGATGCTGGGGATTGAACCTGAGCCCTTCTGGATGCCAAGCAGATGCTCTACCACGGAGCCACGGCCCTTCCTCATAAAGGTTCCATTGTGTCGGATTCTATGAGTTTGGCCATGTAGGAGACCTGCTCTTGGACACCACCCCCAGAAAAAATGGCTTTTGAATTTATATTTCTGGCATCAACTCTAACTCAAAATAACGGGGAAATCAGGGCATAACAAAAAGAGCCCTGTGGCGCAGAGTGTTACAGCTGCAGTACTGCAGTCCTATACTCTGCTCACGACCTGAGTTTGATCCCCGGTGGAAGCTGGCTCGAGGTTGACTCAGCCTTCCATCCTTCTGAGGTCGGTCAAATGAGTACCCAGCTTGCTGGAGGGAAAGTGGAGATGACTGGGGAAGGCTACGGCAAACCACCCCATAAAAAGTCTGCTGCAAAAACGTGAAAGCAACGTCACGCCACAGTCGGAAACAACTGGTACTTGCACAGCGGACCTTTCCTTTCCTTTCCTTTCCTTTCCTTTCCTTTCCTTTCCTTTCCTTTCCTTTCCTTTCCCAGGGGGTAACAAATAGAAGAAGATATTATAGCATTCGAAAGAGTCCAGAAAAGGGCAACTAGAATGATTAAAGGGTTGGAACACTTTCCCTATGAAGAAATGTTAGAACTCTTGGGGCCCTTTAGCTTGGAGGAAAGTTGACTGAGGGTTGACATGATAGAGCTTTACAAGATTATGCCTGGAATAGAGAAGGTAGAGAAAGAACTCATAGACATTTAATGAAATTGCTGAGCAGTCAGGTTAGAATGGATAAAAGGAAGTCCTTCTTCACCCAAAGGGTGATTAGCATGTGAATTCACTGCCACAGGAGGTGGTGGCGACTACAAGCATAGACAGCTTCAAGAGGAGGTTAGATAAAAATATGGAGCAGAGGTCCATTAGTGGCGATTAGCCACATTGTATGGATGGAACTCTGTGTCTGGGGCCATGATGCTCTTTATTCTTGGTGCTTAGGGGGGGGCACAGTGGGAGGGCTTCTACTGTCCTGGCCAAACTGATGGACCTCCTGATGGCACCTGGGTTTTGGCCACTGTGTGTCACAGAGTATTGGACTGGATGAGCCATTGGTCTGATGCAACAGGGCTTTTCTTATGTTCTTATGTGACATAGAGTGTTCGACTGGATGGGCCATTGGCCTGATCCAACAGGGCTTCTCTTATGTTCTTATGTGACACAGAGTGTTGGACTGGATGGGCCACTGGCCTGATCCCACAGGGCTTCTCTTATGTTCTTATGTGACACAGAGTGTTGGACTGGAGGGGCCATTGGCCTGATCCAACAGGGCTTCTCTTAAGTTCTTATGTGACACAGAGTGTCGGACTGGATGGGCCATTGTCCTGATCCAACAGGGCTTCTCTTATGTTCTTATGTGACACAGAGTGTTGGACTGGATGGGCCATTGGCCTGATCCAACATGGCTTCTCTTAATGTTCTTATATTGGCTACTGTGTGACACAGAGTGTTGGACTGGAGGGGCCATTGGCCTGATCCAACAGGGCTTCTCTTCTGTTCTTATATGACACAGAGTGTTGGACTGGATGGGCCACTGGCCTGATCCCACAGGGCTTCTCTTATGTTCTTATGTGACACGGAGTGTTGGACTGGAGGGGCCATTGGCCTGATCCAACAGGGCTTCTATTATGTGACACAGAGTGTTGGACTGGATGGGCCATTGGCCTGATCCAACAGTGCTTCTCTTATGTTCTTATATGACACAGGGTGTTGGACTGGATGGACCATTGGTCTGATCCAACAGGGCTTCTCTTATGTTCTTATGTGACACAGAGTGTTGGACTGGATGGGCCATTGGCCTGATCCAACAGGGCTTCTCTTATGTTCTTATGTGACACAGAGCGTTGGACTGGAGGGGCCACTGGCCTGATCCAACATGGCTTCTCTGATGTTGTTATGTGTGACAGAGAGTGTTGGACTGGAGGGGCCACTGGCCTGATCCAACAGGGCTTCTCTTATGTTCTTATGTGACACAGAATGTTGGACCGGAGGGCCCACTGGCCTGATCCAACATGGCTTCTCTGATGTTGTTAGTTGTGACAGAGAGTGTTGGACTGGAGGGGCCACTGGCCTGATCCAACAGGGCTTCTCTTATGTGACACAGAGCGTGGGACTGGAGGGGCCACTGGCCTGATCCAACATGGCTTCTCTGATGTTGTTATGTGTGACAGAGAGTGTTGGACTGGATGGGCCATTGGCCTGATCCAACAGGGCTTCTCTTATGTTCTTATGTGACACAGAGTGTTGGACTGGAGGGGCCACTGGCCTGATCCAACATGGCTTCTCTTCTGTTCTTATGTGACACAGAGTGTTGGACTGGAGGGGCCACTGGCCTGACCCAATATGGCTTCTCTTATGTTCTCTAATGGCTCTGGCCCATTCTCTGGCTAGAAGCTACACCACCTGGACCTTATCTCACACCCCTCCGCAACCAGTGCTCACCACACTGCCACCAGCGTATCACCCTTTGTGGCAGGGTCTCCCCACTCTTCAAAATTGCTCAACATCTACAGCTAAAAGGCTTCCTCTCTTGTTCGATGACTTGGCAAAGAAATAAAACTAAACTTTAAAAATAAATGCGATGGAAGCAGGGATTATCCATCTCATGGATCCTCATAACCAGAAGTGTCTTTTTAAGTGGAAGATTTGCATCACTGATGCTTTAATGTAATGTAATGTAATGCATATGTAAATTTTAAACTTTTTGCTAATACCTTGTTTTGGTGCGAGGAAAGTTTTATAGCGGCGTTTTGTGTGTGTGTGTATTTTTTAGCTTAGGCTAATTTTAAGTTCAGGCATCTTACGACAGAAAACGACGGCTCTCAAGATTAACCTCCTTTCCCGGTGCTATTTTTTTGCAAACAGAATGTTTCTTGAAATAATTTAAGAACAGTAATAAATAATAGTTCTATGTACTATTAAGTAATACAAGAGTAGTATTCGTCATAGCTGTTGTAATCGGGGATAACTGTACAGATAGTCTATAGATCCATTGTGATGGAAACGGTAAAGTGGCAACTGAAAAATGCCCATTGTGGATAACAGATAGAGATAATAAGCATTAAACATAGGTAATAGTGGTGGCAGGGATATATATATATATATATTACATGTAAGTACAGGTAGCCTAGAGGAAATGGCATTTCCTTTTTTGCTAGAATCAAACGCAAGAGCATATTACAGACTAACAAGATTTTCGAAGCTTTTGAGAAGGCAGACTTGACCCTTCAGAGTTTATACTCCAAGAAACTTGTCGGCGTTTAAGACGCTGCTGGTCTTGAGAGTTAATTTATATACCTTAGTTTAACGATTCTAGCAAAAACTGAAGCACTGTTTCCGCTAGCCTAAAAAACGCAAAAGGTAAAGGTCGTCTCCTGTGCAAGCTCTAAGTCATTACCGAACCACGGGGTGACATCACATCAGGACGTTTTCACGGTAGGCTTTTTACGGGGTGCTTTGCCCTTGCCTTCCCCAGTCATCTACGCTTCCCCCGCAGCAAGCTGGGGGACTCATTTTACCGACCTCGGAAGGATGGAAGGCTGAATCAACCTGGAGCCGGCTACCCGAACCCAGCTTCCGATGGGATCGAACTCAGGTCGTGAGCAGAGCTTGGACCGAAGTGCTGCAGCTTTACCACTCTGCGCCACAGGGCTATTTTCCTCAAGGTTACCACAGACACAAACACATGGAAGGAGGCTGCAGGGTGCTGCTGTGGAGCAATTTGGTGTAGTCAATTTGGTGTAGTGGTGAAGTGTGCGGACTCTTATTTGGGAGAACCGGGTTTGATTCCCCCCTCCTCCACTTGCACCTGCTGGAATGGCCTTGGCTCAGCCATAGCTCTCCTAGGAGTTGTCCTTGAAAGGGCAGCTACTGTGAGAGCCCTCTCAGCCCCACCCACCTCACAGGGTGTCTGTTGTGGGGGAGGAAGGTAAAGGAGATTGTGAGCCGCTCTGAGACTCTTTGGAGTGGAGGGCAGGATATAAATCCAATATCATCTTCTTCTATTTCAATCACAATGGAACTCTATTTATTTATTAAAGATTTCAGGTTTTCACGGCTGGTAACATCATTAGGGTTTGTAGAATCTTTCGGGATCAAGTGCCGTGTTCTACTGGAGAAAGTTTTCCTTCCGGACGTTTCGTTCTCAGCTGCAGAGAACATCCTCAGTGGCGTTGCAGCCGGAGCAGGCGCTCAGACCTTCTTGGCTGCTGTGCATTGAGTGGGGCCAGGGCTGCTGGAGAGCTGCTATTTCTAGGCTGGGGAGGGTGTGATGAAAGGGCAATTGGTTTGTGGATGTGCCCATTGTTTGGTGGGGCTTCCTGGAAGGGTAGTGATAAGGAAACTGGCTGTTGAATGTGACCATTGTTCTGTGTTGATTGCTGGGAGGGTTGGAAGGGGTGTGAAGATAAGGAAGATGGTTGTTGACTGTGCTGATTGTTCTGTGGAATTTGCTGGTTGTTCTGAGACTTTCTGCAATTTATAGTCTGTAGGGTGTTTTGCAGAGCTGGGTACCAAGATTGGTGGATGAAAATGCCTTCTTCCTTTCTGTTAAAATTGTGCTGGTGCTTGTAAATCTCAATAGCTTCTCTGTTCAGGCGGGTATGATAATGTGAACGCACCATCGGCGGACAGGGCATATCAATAACCAGTCGACAGAGATAAGTATAACAAGGAATGGGAGAATTTTCAAAAGTATGTCGAAAAACAGAGGAAGGTGAAAGGACACTTGGTGATTTTCAATAATGGTTAATTTTTTTTTTTTAATTTAAAGTGCCATCAAATTATTTCAATACGGACTATAGGTAAAGTGGAGTTATGGAAATATATAATGTTTTCATTTATAAGGCCTGGGATCAATGGATTATAATTACGATAGGCAACACTAAGAATTAAGCATAATAATACTATAAATGGACTATTAATCAAGATAGATGATAATAATAGTAGTAAGTAATTTTGCTCTTATTTGTATTTTATTATAGTTATAAGGTTTTTTTTTTTTTTTTAAAAAAATAGGTTCTTAAACGGTTAATATCACCTTTTATTCTTTTTATGTTTTAAGTAGAATGCACCGGGGAAGTCACAGAAAGGGGGGAGGGAGATGGGAAATGTGATGCGATATTTTGATGTTTATTTTTGGATAGTAATTGATTAATGTTGCTGAATAATAAACATTGTTTTACGCAGTAACAACCAGTTGCACTGTAATAAGCACGATGTCACCACAAGGGAGGCCAAATGATGGCATAATAGGACGCCCGCTGCCTCAACCATAGGCCCGGCAGAACAGCTCCGTCTGGCAGACCCTACGAAATGGCAGTAATTCAGGTAGGGCCCGGATCTTCACAGGGAACTGATTCCACCAGGCAGGGGCCAGGGTTGAAAAGGCCCTGGCTGTGATTGATGCAAGTCGGATGTCCTTAGGGTCAGGGGTGTTCAGGAGGTGTTGCGTAGCCGATCACAACGACCTCTGGGGCTTATATGGAGAAAGGCCGTCCCTCGGGTATGTTGGTCCCAGACCGCGTAAGGCTTTAAATGTCAGTACCAAAACCTTGAAGAGGATCCGGTACTCAATGGGTAGCCGGTGCAGCTGGTGCAGCACTGGCCGAATGCTTGCCCGTAAAGGCAATGCATTAACAGCCGTGCTGCCGCGTTCTGCACTAGCTGGAGTTTCTGGATCAGCCGCAAGGGTCAGCCTGCGTAGAGCGAGTTACAGTAATTCAACCTGGAAGTGACCGTTGCAAGGATCACAGTAGCTGAATCCTGGGGGGATATGTAGGGCGCCAGCTGCCTGGGTGGAAGAAGGCAGACCGTGCAGCTGTTGTGACCTGGTAAGTGAGGCACCCTTTGAAGCTATCCTATAAAGTAACTATGTAAGTCTGTACACGTCATTACTTCCGAGGATTCTGTCCTTGGCAAGGCTGTGGAGTTTCTACAATAAAGCAACTTTTGATTCAATGACAAAAGACTGATTATTGGGAAATCTCGATGCTTGACAATAAGTCGCAAAAGCCTCACCAAAACCTTTTGGTTGCCTATCGGCGCTGTAGCTAACAATCGAATTGTCCTAAAAGCAATTGGGCTGGGCGCGACTTCACAGACGCAATGGAGGTTGCATAGAATCCCTTCTTAGCGGACTTCACTGCCTTCTCATAGAGCTGTGTAAGCGTTCTGTAAGATGTTCTTGACTCCTGGCTGTAAGAGCGCCACCACACTCGCTGTAGCCGTCTAAGTTGCCGTTCCATCTTCTGCAGTTCCAGGGTATACCATGGAGCCGCTTTGGTATGGCAGTGCAGAGGGCGCCGGGGGTGATGTCGTCGATGGCTGTAGTGAGCCGGGAGTACCAGTCCTCCACTCACTCATCCAATGACCCGCCAGCGGGCATCGGATCCCGCCGAGCTTCCCGAAGTCACTTAGGGTCCAGTTGGCTCTGTGGGCGAGCATAAATTTGCTTGCCGCCTAAGCAGGAGGAGGTCTACAGGTTGGACTTTCAGGGGACGGTGATCTGACCATGGAACTGTATCTAGAGCTATCAGATCCGGTGTTATCCCCGCCCCCCAAAACCCAATCCAGCGTGTGACCTGCCCAGTGAATGGGAGCTGATATAATCTGGATGAGTCCTAGCGTCTCCATGGAGGACATTAAGTCCTGAGCCTGCACGGATGCTGCATCATCAACGTGGACACTGAAATCCCCCAGGACCAACAGCCTTTTGCTGTTGTTCAGTCGCACAATCGAGTCCGACTCTTTGCGACGCCCTGGACCAAGTCACGCCAGGCCCTCCTGTCTTCCACCATCCTCCGAAGTCTGCTCAGATTCCTGTTTGTTACATCAGTAACGCTGTCCAGCTATCTCCTCTTTTGCCGTCCCCTTCTTCTTTTGCCTTCTGTCTTTCCCAGCAACAGGGTCTTCTCCAGGGGGTGCTCCCTTCTCATTGGGTGGCCAAAGTCTTTGAGCTTCAGCTTCAGCATCTGACCTTCCAGGGAACAGTCTGGGTTGATTTCCCTTCGGACTGACTGATTGGATCTTCTTGCAGTCCAAGGGACTCTCAAGAATCTTCTCCAGCACCACAGCTCAAAAGCATCTATTCTGCACTCGGCCTTCCTTATGGTCCAGCTCTCACAGCCATACATTACTACTGGGAATACCATCGCTTTGACTATATGGGCTTTTGTTGGCAGGGTGATGTCTTTCCCAGCATCAGGGTTTTCTCCAGTGAGTGCTCCCTTCTCATTTGGGAGCCAAAGTATTGGAGCTTCAGTTGCAACATCTGGCCTTCCGGGGAGCAGTCTGGGTTTATTTCCCTTAGGACTAACCAACTGAATCTTCTTGCAGTCCAAAGGACTCTCAAGATTCTTCTCTAGCACCACAGCTCAAAAGCATCTATTCTTCGGCGCTCAGCCTTCCTTATGGTCCAGCTCTCACAGCCATACATTACTACTGGGAATATCATCGCTTTGACTATACGGACTTTTGTTGGCAGGGTGATGTCTTTCCCAGCATCAGGGGCTTCTCCAGAGAGTGCTCCCTTCTCATTTGGGAGCCAAAGTATTTGAGCTTCAGCTTCAGCATCTGACCTTCCAGGGAACAGCCGGGGCTGATCTCCCTTAGCACTGACTGATTGGATCTTCTTGCAGTCCAAGGGACTCTCAAGAGTCTTCTCCAGGGAGTGCTCCCCTCTCATTTGGGAGCCAAAGGAGCTTCAGCGTCAGCATCTGACCTTCCAGGGATCAGTCTGGGTTGATTTTCCTTAAGCTGACTGATTGGATCTTCTTGAAGTCCAAGGGACTCTGAGGATTCTTCTCCATAACCACAGCCTGGGGAAGTTCAAAAGCCCAGGTCGATACAGCATCCAGCAGGGCTATCTGGGGGTGCGTTAGGCATTTGGTATACTGCTCAAATAGCCGAACTCTCCTCAGCCTCCCACACTAAGTCGACACACTCAATCCCAGGTATGTTTAGGGCGGGGAGTGCCCTGAAAGAAAGTGTTCCTACAGCCAATTCAGCTCTGAACACTGTCGCACTAAGACTCCAGATAAAATAAATGTATTAAGAGTTTTAATTTACGGTACTTATGTTATTTATGGTCCGTCTTTTTCAAGGTGGGTTACAATCAACAGGATGGGACAGTCGATAAACAGTGAAATGCCATTGGGTTTGTAGAACCAACCAGAAATCTAAAAAAAACCCCAACAAAACAGAATGGAAGCAAAGGATAAGTATTAACATGACATATTAAAGGATGCAACAATTACATAGTAGAATCCAACTTACAACAGACTGTACATAGTGGTACAGAGCAAAGTCCACGTAAGAACATAAGAGAAGTCATGTTAGATCAGGCCAATGGCCCATCCAGTCCAACACTCTGTGTCACATAAGAACATCAGAGAAGCCCTGTTGGATCAGGCCAGTGTCCCCTCCAGTCCAACACTCTGTGTAACATAAGAACATAAGAGAAGCCCTCTTGGATCAGGCCAGTGTCCCCTCCAGTCCAACACTCTGTGTAACATAAGAACATCAGAGAAGCCCTGTTGGATCAGGCCAAGGGCCCATCCAGTCCAACACTCTGTGTCACATAAGAGAAGCCCTGTTGGATCAGGCCAATAGCCCCTCCAGTCCAGCATTCTGTGCCACATAAGAACATAAGAGAAGCCCTGTTGGATCAGGCCAATGGCCCCTCCAGTCCAACACTCCGTGTTACATAAGAACATAAGAGAAGCCCTGTTGGATCAGGCCAGTGGCCCATCCAGTCTAACACTCTGTGTCACATAAGAACATAAGAGAAGCCCTGTTGGATCAGGCCAATGGCCCCTCCAGTCCAACACTCTGTGTCACATAAGAACATAAGAGAAGCCCTGTTGGATCAGGCCAATGGCCCCTCCAGTCCAACACTCTGTGTCACATAAGAACATAAGAGAAGCCCTGTTGGATCAGGCCAATGGCCCCTCCAGTCCAACACTCTGTGTCACACAGTGGCCAAAAAACAACAACCACCACCCCAGGTGCCATCAGGAGGTCTATCAGTGGGGCCAGGACACTAGAAGCTCTTCCAATGTCCCCCCCCCCCCCCGCTTCCAAGCACCAAGCATACCGAGCATCACTGCCCCAGACAGAGAGTGGCTAACAGCCACTGATGGACCTCTGCTCCAGATGTTTATCCAATCCCCTCTTGAAGCCGGCTAGGCTTGTTATATTGCAAGAGCGCTAATCTTTCATGCGCTTTTTATTTAAAGTTATGTCGGATCCGGCCCTCATCATAAATGAGTTTGACACTCCTGTTCGAAGCGAAAGGGGCTTGCCTAGACGTGCGTTTGCCACCTCCTCGTCTCTGCAACGTGGTGAGGGGTGGGGGAAGCTAGAGGCCCTGCAGCCATATAGGTTACACCACCTAAAGTATGGCCTAGGACCTGCCTACCTGAAGGACCGTCTCTCCTTACATGTTCCCCAGAGAGTACTGAGATCGGGAACCCAAAATCTTCTCGTTATCCCTGGGCCAAAAGAAGCCCGCCTAAAATCTACTAGGGACAGGGCCTTCTCTGTTATGGCCCCTTCATGGTGGAACCAGCTGCCGGAAGAAGTGAGGGCCCTGCGGGACCTAACTCAGTTCCGCAGGGCCTGTAAGACAACCCTCTTCCGGCTAGCCTACACCTAACTGACATAGGAAATTAAAAGTAGCCCTATCAGATTCTTGTTATGCATACTGCCGCAATGCTTAAATGTTTTGAATGTTTTAAATGTTTAAATATCTTAGATACCTAACTTAAAATTTTATGTTTGATTTATCTGTTGTAAGCCGCCCTGAGCCACCTTGGTGGGAAGGGTGAGATATAAATTAGGAGGATATGGCGGGGGGGGGGGGGGGGTAGGGGGTAGGGTCCAGGTCGTGGACCACCTGCCTGGGGGGGTGTGGTGGGTGGTTGCAGCTCTGCCTGCTGGAGCACACAAGCCATTATAAGCAACAGCCTTGCTTTAATATAGGCATTTAAACTTAATAAGGCTTGAATAATCACACTTTGCTTTGATTAATTCTTCTTTCATTAAACGCAACTTAACTTCATAAAGGCATTTAACTTAAATTTCGTGGCACCTTGGAGCAGCTTCGGAGGGGGGGGGGGACACAAGCGGCAATGCAGGTAGGGGATTTTGCGTCTCTCTCTCTTTGCTGGCGGGCGGAAAGAGCCTGCTTCAGCACAGCCCGTGGAACAGGGGAGTCTCAGGGGCCCAAGATTTCCTGCTGCCTGCTTTGGCCGCGTTTGCATTCGCCTGAGCCGGAAAGCGGCAGAAAGAAAAAGCAGCCCTGGGAAAGGGAAGAAGGAAAAAGCTGAGCTCGTCACCTTGATGGAATTGCTGTGGTGGATGATGCACACACACGCACAAACACACGCGCACACTGCCTGCAGTAAACAACTCTGCAGCCAGCAGCAGGGGAAGGAAGAGGACCGAACGCGCAGAGGCCGCCCCAAATTAGCAGAGGAGGTTTCGGGCCAGAAGAAAAGCTGCAAAACCGGGAAGGAGACAAAGATGTTGGGCTTGATTCCTCACCGCGCTGCAGAGAATCCGGAGGCGGCAAACTGACCTCCATCGTCAACGTTGGCGTGGCCCTGATCCAAGCAGAGCAGCTGCTCCGGCTTAGCTTGCTCTTGAGGGCCTCTGCCGCTCTGAGGTCCATTTCTCAATATCTGCCCATCTGCGTGGGAGGGGTTTTTATTATGGGGATCAGGAGAGGAGAATATGGTTTGTAAGCCCCCCCCCCCAAACAATTGAATACATGAGAAGCAGCCACGCCAGCTCAAGCAGAGAGAGACACATCCCCATACACAGACAAGGCAGGATTTTGGGGTTATATATATTTCATTGAAATTTTGAAAAGTGGGGAGGGGGGGTAAGGGAATACAGAATGGGAAGGGGAAAGGGGGTAAAAGTGAAACGGAGTCATTATCATTTTTTCTCTGCATCACCAAAATACGTAATAGTAGTTTTAACAAGTTTATAGCCTACAGGGCGCTGGGCAGGGCATATTTCTAGGATGGAAAACCACCGCCTTCCCAAGATTGCCCTGTATGGCGAACTCTCCACCGGCCATCGAAATAGAGGGGCACCAAAGAAGAGGTACAAGGACTCCTTGAAGAAATCCCTTAGCACCTGTCACATCAACCATCACCAGTGGTCTGACCTAGCCTCAGATCGCAAAGCATGGAGGCACACCATCCACCAGGCTGTCTCTTCCTTTGAGAACGCACGCATAGCTGGTCTTGAGGACAAAAGGAGATTGAGGAAGAATCGCGCTGCTACAGCACCAACCCCAAATCAGACTTTTCCCTGCAGCCGCTGTGGCCGGACCTGCCTGTCCCACATTGGTCTTGTCAGCCACCAGCGAGCCTGCAGCAAACGTGGACTATTGCACCCTTCTTAAATCTTCGTTCGTGAAGCCAAGCCGAGAGAGATAGCCTACAGATAATAGTAAATAGTTTGCTACTGTTCAAACATCAAAATGAGGAATATATTCGAAAGTCCAACAGGTATTATGCAAAATCGAGTTCATGCGTTAAGTCATTCATAAAAAAGGTTTCCAGAGATTTTCTCCCATCTTTTAATAGCCTGCCCTTGAGATGATCTGCAAGTATATCCATTTCTGCTGTCTCTAGTATTTTATCATAAGAACATAAGAGAAGCCATGGGATCAGGCCAATGGCCCACTCAGTCCAACACTCTGGTCGTTTTCGCACTCACCTTCCGCCGGCGCGACCCCCCTCTTCACCGCGCAGGATCTGCGCGGATTTCGCACTAAACGCTGCGGAGCAGCCAGAAAAGCCGGAAGCTCCCGTCGCAAAAGCCGCGCAAACACCAAACTGCTTTTTGGCGGTTTCACTTTGAGCGGCTTTTGTGCCGGGAGCTTCCGGCTTTTCTGGCTGCTCCGGAGCGTTTAGTGCGAAATCCGCGCAGATCCTACGTGGTGAAGAGGGGGGTCGCACCGGCGGAAGGTGAGTGTGAAAACGCCCTCTGTGTCACATAAGAACATAAGAGAAGCCATGTTGGATCAGGCCAGTGGCCCATCCAGTCCAACACTCTGTGTCACATAAGAACATAAGAGAAGCCCTGTGAGATCAGGCCAATGGCCCATCCAGTCCAACACTCTGTGTCACATAAGAGAAGCCCTGTTGGATCAGGCCAGTGGCCCCTCCAGTCCAACACTCTGTGTCACATAAGAACATAAGAGAAGCCCTGTTGGATCAGGCCAGTGGCCCATCCAGTCCAACACTCTGTGTCACATAAGAACATAAGAGAAGCCATGTTGGATCAGGCCAGTGGCCCATCCAGTCCAACACTCTGTGTCACATAAGAACAGAAGAGAAGCCCTGTTGGATCAGGTCAATGGCCCATCCAGTCCAACACTCTGTGACACACAGGGGACAAAACCCCCCAAACCCGTGCCATCAAGAGGTCCACCAGTGGGGCTAGAAGCCCTTCCACTGTGCCCCCCCGCCACCCGAAGCGCAAGAATACAGAGCATCACTGCCCCAGACAGAGAGTTCCAACAATAAGCTGTGGCTAATAGCCACTGATGGACCTCTGCTCCATAGGCTTATCCATTCCCCTCTTGAAGCTGTCTATGCTTGTAGCCCCTGCCACCTCCTGTGGTAGTGAATTCCATGTGTTAATCACCCTTTGGGTGAAGAAGTACTTCCTTTTATCCCTTCTAACCTGATTGCTCAGCAATTTCATTGAATGTCCACGAGTTCTTGTATTGTGAGAAAGGGAGAAAAGGACTTCTCTCTCTATCTTCTCTGTCCCATGCATAATCTTGGAAACCTCTCTCATGTCACCCCACAGCAGTTGACCTTTCTCTAAGCTAAAGAGCCCCAAGCGTTTTAACCTTTCTTCATCTTGTTTCTTTGGAGCATCATGGTGTTTCCAGGATTTTTAAAGATGAGATTTTCGTGGATGATTTCAGGTACTTGGAGGAAACATATTGTGTTCAGTTTTGGGCACAACATTTTAAGAAGTATATAGGCAAGCTGGAACGGGCCCAGAGGAGGGCAACTAAGATAGTGTGGGGTTTGGAGACCAGGTCCTATGAGGAAAGGTTGAAGGAGCTGGGAATGTTAAGCCTGGAGAGGAGGCGGCTGAGAAGAACTCAGCCAATGCTAAACATAAGAAGATCAGAAGATCCCTGATAGATCAGACCAATGAGGGTCCATCCTGTCTCACACAGATGCCAACCAGTTCCTCTGGACAGACAACAACAGAGTATAGAGGCCTTTGGAAGAATATCAGAACAACCCTGCTGGATCAGACCAGTGAGAGTCCATCCTGTCTCACACAGATGCCAACCAGTTCCTCTGGACTACTGAAGGTCCATCTAGTCCAGCCTCCTGTCTCACACAGTGGCCAACCAGTTTCTCTGGAGGGCCAACAACAGGGCAGAGAGGCTGAGGCCTTCCCCTGAGAAGAACATCAGAAGAACCCTGCTGGATCATACCATACCATACCATACCATACCATACCATACCATACCATACCATACCATACCATACCATACCATACCAAACCTTTAATGGCATAATAGATTCAGATAAAAATACACAGAATATAAAAATTTAAACATTGGAGATAAAATCAAAATAAAACCGAGCTTACAGATACATTCAAACATGGTCAGAATTAAATTTAAGGATGTCAGCCAGAAATTTTGCCACAGCCTCACTAACCACCCCCTCAGTATCACTCAATAAATAATAACAGGGTGGCAGAATAGACAAATCTGGAGAAAAAGAAAGCTTGCCAAATAAATCTTTACGGAGGTTATGGTAAAAAGAACAATCAAGCAATATATGCTGGATTGAGTCAGGGGTATTCGCTCCACAGGAGCAAAGTCTGTCGGCTAAAGGGACTCGCTGATATCTCCCTTGTAAAACTTTGGAGGGAAACGCGTTTAGTCTGGCCAACATAAATGCCCTGCGATGACTTGGAGTGGTTAGGTCTGATAGATAATTGGGCATTTTGCCACAAAAAGCATAAAGACCTAAGGAAGCTGGAGAGCAAGTATAAGGGAGAGTTGGCCGTAATTTCGTTTCCTCCAATTCCCACAGTCTCAGTTTAATACATCTGAAGATATATGACTCTTCAGAGGTAGAAAAATCATCTACCTCTAACCCCAATTGATTGAGTTTAGACAGAAGCACTGCTGTCCAGGACGAAATATATGGGTCTCTTTTCATACAATCAAGAAGGCTGTTGGGATCTGTTCTAAAATGAATTTTGAGCCAGAATTTAAACACTGCAATCCAGGCTTTTGTCTCCACCAAAGACTGACCCACTTCAGAGCAGAGAGCAAAGTAGGACACACATTTTGGCAAACCAAGAATTTGTCTAAAGAATGAGGCTTGAATGCCCTCCACTTTCCTGGTAAAAGCTGAGATCCATATAGGGATACCATAGAGGATTTGGGCAAGCGTTTTGGCTTTGAATACTTTAATAGCTGCTGGAACTAATTGGTTGCCCCTTGCAAAGAAAAAACTGTTTAATTTGAGCAGCTGAACACTTAGCCAAGTCCCTGCTGGATCAGACCAGTGAAGGTCCATATAGTCCAGCCTCCTGTCTCACACAGTGGCCAACCAGTTCTTCTGGAGGGCCAACAACAGGGCAGGGAGGCTGAAATCTTCATAAGAACATCAGAAGAGCCCTGCTGAGTCAGACCAGTGAGGGTCCATCTAGTCCAGCCTCCAGTCTCACACAGTGGCCAAGCAGTTTCTCTGGAGGGCCAACTACAGGGCAGAGAGGCTGAGGCCTTCATAAGAACATCAGAAGAGTCCTGCTGGGTCAGACCAGTGAGGGTCCATCTCGTCCAGCCTCCTCTCTCACACAGTGGCCAACCAGTTCCTCTGGAGGGCCAACAACAGGGCAGGGAGGCTGAAATCTTCATAAGAACATCAGAAGAGCCCTGCTGGATCAGACCAGGGAGGGCCCATCTAGTCCAGCCTCCAGTCTCACACAGTGGCCAGGCAGTTCCTCTGGAGGGTCACAACAGGGCAGAGAGGCCGGCAGCCGAAATGGCTGAATCGGGTATCTAGATGGACGCCATTAGAAACGTTGATGGAGGGAGATAAGGAGCACAGGTGGAGTGAACTACTTAAGATTAAAGGATTTAGAAGGGTAGAAGACTTGTTAATATTAGATAAGTTAAAACCATTACAGGAGTTACAAGAAGCCGTAGGAGTACAATATTGGCTTAAGGCTACAGGATTGTATACTAAAGTTAAGAAGGAAGTGGAGAAGAGTAATTTAAATGAAGAAGAACCTATGGAAAAGTTTTACAAATTAATGGGAAAAACAAAAAAAGGATTAGTAAGCATCTTATACATGAGTATGAATTCAGGAAACAAAAGAGCAATAAGCTACCTTCAACGGACATGGAGTTCAGAAGGCCAAATAATGAAACGAACAGGGAAGAAGATAATGGAAGGTTTAAAAAAAGCTAAGATTCATAAGGTTAGAGAAATGGAACTGAATTTTTTCACCGGTATAGAACTCCGGCTGCTTTAGCCAATATGTTTCCTGGGTTGAGCCTTAAGTGTTGGCACTGTAAGAAAGAGAAGGGATGGTACACCCACATGTGGTGGGAGTGCCCTGAGGCCAAGAAATTATGGGAAATGGTAATGGGAATGATAAAGAAATTCTTTCAGGTAGAGCTGAGAATTAACTTTGAATTAATGCAGATGAGTATATTAGGGAATGAGATAATAGGGAAGAATAATCAAGATTTATTAAAAGCAATGATATCAGTGGGTAAAGCGGTAATAGCGGCAGGATGGAAGGATAAAAGTAAATGGAAGGAAAGAACTTGGCATAACTATCTCTTCGATTTTATCCAGTCAGATATAGCTGCTATAATGTCGCAAGAAGAATCATGGGAGGAAAGAAGATCAAGAATCAAAGAAAAGTGGTGGACCTACCTGAAATGGGTGAAGGAAGAAAGGAGAGTGGACATTCAGTGGAAGCTACAAGTCCTTTGTCCCTGGCTGGAAGAAGAAGAGGATGAATAGACTAGGGGGGGTGGGTTGGGGGGAAAAATTTAAAATGGATACCAGAAAGCATGTAGAGAAATGGATAATGAATAATAATAATAATAATAATAATAATAATAATAATAATAATAATAATAATAATAATAATAATAATAATAATAATAATAATAAATATACATTAAAAAAAACAGGGCAGAGAGGCCGAGACCTTCAGAAGAACATCAGAAGAGCCCTGCTGGATCAGACCAGTGAGGGTCCATCTAGTCCAGCTTCCTGTCTCACACAGTGGCCAACCAGTTCCTCTGGAGGGCCAACAAAAGGGCAGAGAGGCTGAGGCCTTTATAAGAACATCAGAAGAGCCCTGCTGGGTCAGACCAGGGAGGGTCCATCTAGTCCAGCCTCCCGTCTCACACAGTGGCCAACCAATTCCTCTGGAGGGCCAACAACAGGGCAGAGAGGCTGAGGCCTTCCCCTGAGAAGAACCTCAGAAGAGCCCTGCTGGATCAGACCAGGGAGGGTCCATCTAGTCCAGCCTCCTGTCTCACACAGAGGCCAGTCAGTTCCTCTGGAGGGCCAACAACAGGGCAGAGAGGCCGAGGCCTTCCCCTGAGAAGAACATCAGAAGAGCCCTGTTGGATCAGACCAGGGAGGGTCCATCTAGTCCAGCGTCCTGTCTCACTCAGTGGCCAGCCAGTTCCTCTGGAGGGCCAACAACAGGGCAGAGAGGCTGAGGCCTTCAGAAGAACATCAGAAGAGCCCTGCTGGATCAGACCAGTGAGGATCCATCTAGTCCAGCATCCTGAGTCACAGAGTGGCCAACCTGTCTCCCAGTACAGAAATTATTTATAACAGGATCCTCCTCAACAGTAAACTTGACTCAGCAGTACAAACCGCAGTGCCTAATCATTTATTCAAGCAAGGCTGGGGAATCACTTTGTAGAGGGCAACCCTCTTACCTGTGTAGAAAAGCCCTCATGAACAGCTTCAAGTTTGGCAAGAACTGCCACAAAGACCTTTGCAGGGAAAGGACTTTGGGAGGATCGAAATCCATCTGAGCCAAGAAAGATTTCTGCTCCGAATGCCAAGACATCAAACGCTGCAGAGGTCTTTATCTCTCTGTCTGCAATAAGCACAAACATCTGGCATTAGTGGACAATTTCTAGACCGGAAGGAGCAGTTTACAGGCAGGCGCAATTCAAGAACCTCTCGAGTGAAGCATTAAAGCACTGATGATCGGCTCTCTCCACCACCCCGTAGAGCTTTCCCCACACAGTTCTGAATCTCTCTCTTCCCTCAGCCCAGCCCTTCTCTTCTGTGACATCTTGAGAGCAGAATATAGGCCCATTCATTAAATCAACAAAGAACTGCTATTATGATTACCCCTCCTTCCCCCAGGATAGCTGATGGGATAGAATCCTGGCAGGTAGAGAAGAAGTCCTTTTCTCCCTTTCTCACAATACGAGAACTTGTGGGCTTTCAATGGAATTGCTGAGCGGTCGGGTTAGAAGGGATAAAAGGAAGTCCATCTTCACCCAAAGGGGGATGAATGCGTGGAATTCACTGCCCCAGGAGGCGGTGGCGGCTGCAAGCATAGGCAGCTTCAAGAAGGGATTGGATAAAAATATGGAGCAGAGGTCTGTCAGTGGCTATTAGCCACAGTTTATTGTTGGAACTATCTATCTGGGGGAGTGATGCTCTGTATTCTTGGTGCTGGCGGGGGACTATCTATCTGGGGGAGTGATGCTCTGTATTCTTGGTGCTGGCGGGGGGCACAGTGGAGGACTTCTAGTGTCCTGGCCCCACTGATGGACTGCCTGATGGCAGCTGGTGTTTTTGGCCACTGTGTGACACAGAGTGTTGGACTGGATGGGCCACTGGCCTGATCCAACATGGTTTCTCTTATGTTCTTATGTGACACAGAGTGTTGGACTGGATGGGCCACTGGCCTGATCAACATGGTTTCTCTTATGTTCTTATGTGACACAGAGTGTTGGGCTGGAGGGGCCACTGGCCTGATCCAACAGGGCTTCTCTTATGTTCTTATGTGACACAGAGTGTTGGGCTGGAGGGGCCACTGGCCTGATGCAACAGGGCTTCTCTTGTGTTCTTATGCGACACAGAGTGTTGGACTGGAGGGGCCACTGGCCTGATTCAACAGGGCTTCTCTGATGTTCTTATGTGACACAGAGTGTTGGGCTGGAGGGGCCATTGGCCTGATGCAACAGGGCTTCTCTTGTGTTCTTATGCGACACAGAGTGTTGGACTGGAGGGGCCACTGGCCTGATTCAACAGGGCTTCTCTGATGTTCTTATGTGACACAGAGTGTTGGACTGGAGGGGCCACTGGCCTGATGCAACAGGGCTTCTCTTGTGTTCTTATGCGACACAGAGTGTTGGACTGGAGGGGCCACTGGCCTGATTCAACAGGGCTTCTCTGATGTTCTTATGTGACAGAGAGTGTTGGGCTGGAGGGGCCATTGGCCTGATGCAACAGGGCTTCTCTTGTGTTCTTATGCGACACAGAGTGTTGGACTGGAGGGGCCACTGGCCTGATTCAACAGGGCTTCTTTGATGTTCTTATGTGACACAGAGTGTTGGACTGGAGGGGCCACTGGCCTGATGCAACAGGGCTTCTCTTGTGTTCTTATGTGACACAGAGTGTTGGACTGGATGGGCCATTGGCCTGATGCAACAGGGCTTCTCTTGTGTTCTTATGTGACACAGAGTGTTGGACTGGAGGGGCCACTGGCCTGATTCAACAGGGCTTCTCTGATGTTCTTATTTGACACTGAGTGTTGGACTGGAGGGGCCACTGGCCTGATCCAACAGGGCTTCTCTTATGTTCTTATGTGACACAGAGTGTTGGACTGGAGGGGCCACTGGCCTGACCCAACATGCACACTTAACCACTACACAAAACGGGTGTATGGTGAGAAATGGGTATGACTTCATGAAGCCCATTCATTTAGATTGCTGCTAAAAGATTTTCAGACTTTAAAAAAGGCAGTATCCCTGGATCAAGTATTGATTTTGTTGAATAAGTTTTCTTGAAAGGGCAAAAATAACAGGGGCGGCCAACAGAAGCTCTCCAGATGGTCTTTGCCTACAATTCCCATCAGCAACAGCCATTGGCCGTGCTGGCTGGGGCTGATGGGAGTTGTAGGCAAAAAACATCTGGAGAGCTAACGTTGGCCACCCCAGAAATATAATGTCAGAAATACAGGAGACTCTTAGCCGCTGCCCATAGTGCAGATAGCAATCAGAAATTACCTTCTGCAACCAAAACTCTTGATATGGTTTCTTAAAGTTTTGCTTCAGCTCAAGGTCATTTTTGTATTCATTGTTCATCCCCCCCCCCCCCCCCATTTCCTCTGAAAATGGATTTATCACCAATCTGGAATTTCCATCCAAAGAGGATCCTCAAATTGTTCAGACATGACTTCAGCAAGCCTCCCTCTAAACCAGGCGTGGCCAAACTTACTTAACTTAAAAGCTATATAGAATAAATGTCAGATGTTTGAGAGCCACAAGACGTGGATGTAAGATATTTTAGAGCCAAAGAGGGAGGAAGGAAGGAAGGAAGGAAGGAAGGAAGGAAGGAAGGAAGGAAGGAAGGAAGGAAGGAAGGAAGGAAGGAAGGAAGGAAGGAAGGAAGGAAGGAAGGAAGGAAGGAGGAAAGGGAAGAAAGCAACTTTAAAAGCATTCTCCAAGCTGCCAGCTGGCTTGGCTTGGAGAAATGATTGAAAGAGACAAATGTCTTCTCCAAGCCTGCTGATGGGGTAGTGGGGACTTTAAGAGCCACACAATATATGTGAGAAAGCCATAGTTTGGCCGCCCCTGCTCTAAGCTGTGGAGTCATGTGAGTAAAAATGCCAGTTTGTGAACTACGGGCATTAAAGTCATGAGCTCCTGCATCAATTAGTTGGCCCTGGGACCCTTTTTTCCTGGGGTAAGACAAAAATGTGTGAACCGGAAGCTAAAAACCTGTGAGCTGGCTCACACCGACTCAGTTTAAAGGGGACACTGGTCTTCATGCAGCGTACCCAAATAGTTACCAAACCTTCCCCCACCCAAAAAACCCCCCTTGCTGAACATCATATTGTATCTCACCTTTCTCTCCTAGTTCAGACAGGCTCAGAAACTGGTACAGCTTGTGATGGCCTACATTGTGTTTGAATAGAGTTTACTCTGAAAATAAATGTAGAGACGACAGATTTGGCCTTAATAAGATTGACCTCATTCCCTTGCAGCAACAAATTCATTTCATCGAAATTTGCAAACAGTTCTGATAAATCAGCAACGTTGCGTCTGATCT
>NC_083224.1:2608259-2654758 GCF_032191835.1 Heteronotia binoei
AGCCAAGAAGGTCTGAGCGCCTGCTCCGCCACTGAGGATGTTCTCCGCAGCTGAGAACGAAACGTCTGGAAGGAAAACTTTCTCCAGTAGAACACGGCACTTGATCCCGAAAGATTCTACAAACCCTAATTATCATTTATAATATTTGCTATTGCATTACAAACATTATAATTAAGACCATCAATTAATTAAAAGTCTAACATTTACAGGTGCCGTGTTCTAGATGTTCTCCTCTTGTAATTTATGATGGCCGTATATAATAGGCTAGAATCCGCATTAAGAGAAGGCCAGCTGAAAGACGGTAGTCTTGCAGGCCCTACGGAATTGAGCAAGACTCCGCAGGGCCCGCACCTCACCTGGGAGTTGGTTCCACCAGTGTGGAGCTGCTGCTGTCCCTGCAAAATGGATTGTATCGAGACTGTCGCCCTATTGGCGGTGCATGTGCAGAGTGTAAAACAGAGAACTGTGCAAGAGTAAACTCCGGGAAGAAGGTGAGCCACACACCAACACCTAGTATAAAAGTAGTGTATTTACAGACTATATACAGTACAACTAGTGCGGTGAATAACATTAAACTGAGTGACAAAGTGCTACGCCAGGAACCAACTCTCGACTGAGAGAAATACAGACTGGCACTGTAGTGCTTATTATATACATGTCAGCCAATCAAGGCAGTCCATACAGTTGCTGACTTCAGCAGGTACTTTCCCCTGGTTGCAGTCCAGCCAGAACCGGCTCGCTCACAAGGTTGATCTGACCTGACCTGTCAGATAGATCCACCTGCTTCTTCTCGCTCCTGTCATGCTGTGGAAGGAGGGCTCAATACGCTGTCGCCCATGTTCTTCTCCAATGTCTATTGGGCGTCCCGCCGGGATTCTTCTATACCCCATATTGATCCAAATTTTAGAGACCACTGATGATATTTAGGTGTTTTTCTCGCTTGATAATTCTGATCCGAAAATAACAGAATTAGTAGCAAAGGGTTTTTTTTGTTATAGAGCTATGGTTACTCATCCTGATAAGTAAGAAGAAGATAAGAAGATATTGGATTTATATCCCGCCCTCCACTCCGAAGAGTCTCAGAGCGGCTCACAATCTCCTTTCCCTTCCTCCCCCACAACGGACACCCTGTGAGGTAGATGAAGATATTGGATTTATATCCCACCCTCCACTCCGAAGAGTCTCAGAGCGGCTCACAATCTCCTTTCCCTTCCTCCCCCACAACGGACACCCTGTGAGGTAGATGAAGATATTGGATTTATATCCCACTCTCCACTCTGAAGAGTCTCAGAGCGGCTCACAATCTCCTTTCCTTTCCTCCCCCACAACGGACACCCTGTGAGGTAGATGAAGATATTGGATTATATCCCGCCCTCCACTCCGAAGAGTCTCAGAGCGGCTCACAATCTCCTTTCCCTTCCTCCCCCACAACAGACACCCTGTGAGGAAGATGAAGATATTGGATTTATATTCCGCCCTCCACTCCGAAGAGTCTCAGAGGGGCTCACAATCTCCTTTCCCTTCCTCCCGCACAACAGACACCCTGTGAGGTAGATGAAGATATTGGATTTATATCCCGCCCTCCACTCCGAAGAGTCTCAGAGCGGCTCACAATCTCCTTTACCTTCCTCCCCCACAACAGACCCCCTGTGAGGTAGATGAAGATATTGGATTTATATCCTGCCCTCCACTCCAAAGAGTCTCAGAGCGGCTCACAATCTCCTTTACCTTCCTCCCCCAAAACAGACACCCTGTGAGGAAGATGAAGATATTGGATTTATATTCCGCCCTCCACTCCGAAGAGTCTCAGAGGGGCTCACAATCTCCTTTCCCTTCCTCCCGCACAACAGACACCCTGTGAGGTAGATGAAGATATTGGATTTATATCCCGCCCTCCACTCCGAAGAGTCTCAGAGCGGCTCACAATCTCCTTTACCTTCCTCCCCCACAACAGACCCCCTGTGAGGTAGATGAAGATATTGGATTTATATCCTGCCCTCCACTCCAAAGAGTCTCAGAGCGGCTCACAATCTCCTTTACCTTCCTCCCCCAAAACAGACACCCTGTGAGGAAGATGAAGATATTGGATTTATATTCCGCCCTCCACTCCGAAGAGTCTCAGAGGGGCTCACAATCTCCTTTCCCTTCCTCCCGCACAACAGACACCCTGTGAGGTAGATGAAGATATTGGATTTATATCCCGCCCTCCACTCCGAAGAGTCTCAGAGCGGCTCACAATCTCCTTTACCTTCCTCCCCCACAACAGACCCCCTGTGAGGTAGATGAAGATATTGGATTTATATCCCGCCCTCCACTCCGAAGAGTCTCAGAGCGGCTCACAATCTCCTTTCCCTTCCTCCCCCACAATGGACACCCTGTGAGGTAGATGAAGATATTGGATTATATCCCGCCCTCCACTCCGAAGAGTCTCAGAGCGGCTCGCAATCTCCTTTCCCTTCCTCCCCCACAGCAGACACCCTGTGAGGTAGATGAAGATATTGGATTTATATCCTACCCTCCACTCCGAAGAGTCTCAGAGCGGCTCACAATCTCCTTTCCCTTCCTCCCCCCTCCACAACAGGCACCCTGTGAGGTAGATGAAGATATTGGATTTATATTCCGCTCTCCACTCCGAAGAGTCTCAGAGGGGCTCACAATCTCCTTTCCCTTCCTCCCCCACAACAGACACCCTGTGAGGTAGATGAAGATATTGGATTTATATCCCGACCTCCACTCCAAAGAGTCTCAGAGTGGCTCACAATCTCCTTTCCCTTCCTCCCCCCTCCACAACAGACACCCTGTGAGGTAGATGAAGATATTGGATTTATATCCTGCCCTCCACTCCAAAGAGTCTCAGAGCGGCTCACAATCTCCTTTACCTTCCTCCCCCAAAACAGACACCCTGTGAGGAAGATGAAGATATTGGATTTATATTCCGCCGTCCACTCCGAAGAGTCTCAGAGGGGCTCACAATCTCCTTTCCCTTCCTCCCGCACAACAGACACCCTGTGAGGTAGATGAAGATATTGGATTTATATCCCGCCCTCCACTCCGAAGAGTCTCAGAGCGGCTCACAATCTCCTTTACCTTCCTCCCGCACAACAGACCCCCTGTGAGGTAGATGAAGATATTGGATTTATATCCCGCCCTCCACTCCGAAGAGTCTCAGAGCGGCTCACAATCTCCTTTCCCTTCCTCCCCCACAATGGACACCCTGTGAGGTAGATGAAGATATTGGATTATATCCCGCCCTCCACTCCGAAGAGTCTCAGAGCGGCTCGCAATCTCCTTTCCCTTCCTCCCCCACAGCAGACACCCTGTGAGGTAGATGAAGATATTGGATTTATATCCTGCCCTCCACTCCAAAGAGTCTCAGAGCGGCTCACAATCTCCTTTCCCTTCCTCCCCCCTCCACAACAGGCACCTTGTGAGGTAGATGAAGATATTGGATTTATATCCCGACCTCCACTCCAAAGAGTCTCAGAGTGGCTCACAATCTCCTTTCCCTTCCTCCCCCCTCCACAACAGACACCCTGTGAGGTAGATGAAGATATTGGGTTTATATCCCACCCTCCACTCCGAAGAGTCTCAGAGCGGCTCACAATCTCCTTTACCTTCCTCCCCCACAACAGACCCCCTGTGAGGTAGATGAAGATATTGGATTTATATCCCGCCCTCCACTCTGAAGAGTCTCAGAGCGGCTCACAATCTCCTTTCCCTTCCTCCCCCACAGCAGACACCCTGTGAGGTAGATGAAGATATTGGATTTATATCCTGCCCTCCACTCCGAAGAGTCTCAGAGCAGCTCACAATCTCCTTTCCCTTCCTCCCCCACAACAGACACCCTGTGAGGTAGATGAAGATATTGGATTTATATCCCGCCCTCCACTCCGAAGAGTCTCAGAGCGGCTCACAATCTCCTTTCCCTTCCTCCCCCCTCCACAACAGACACCCTGTGAGGTAGATGAAGATATTGGGTTTATATCCCGCCCTCCACTCCGAAGAGTCTCATAGCGGCTCACAATCTCCTTTCCCTTCCTCCCCCACAGCAGACACTCTGTGAGGTAGATGAAGATATTGGATTTATATCCCGCCCTCCACTCCGAAGAGTCTCAGAGCGGCTCACAATCTCCTTTCCCTTCCTCCCCCACAACAGACCCCCTGTGAGGTAGATGAAGATATTGGATTTATATCCCGCCCTCCACTCCGAAGAGTCTCAGAGCGGCTCACAATCTCCTTTCCCTTCCTCCCCCACAACGGACACCCTGTGAGGTAGATGAAGATATTGGATTATATCCCGCCCTCCACTCCGAAGAGTCTCAGAGCGGCTGACAATCTCCTTTCCCTTCCTCCCCCACAGCAGACACCCTGTGAGGTAGATGAAGATATTGGATTTATATCCTGCCCTCCACTCCAAAGAGTCTCAGAGCGGCTCACAATCTCCTTTCCCTTCCTCCCCCAAAACAGACACCCTGTGAGGAAGATGAAGATATTGGATTTATATTCCGCCCTCCACTCCGAAGAGTCTCAGAGGGGCTCACAATCTCCTTTCCCTTCCTCCCGCACAACAGACACCCTGTGAGGTAGATGAAGATATTGGATTTATATCCCGCCCTCCACTCCGAAGAGTCTCAGAGCGGCTCACAATCTCCTTTCCCTTCCTCCCCCCTCCACAACAGACACCCTGTGAGGTAGATGAAGATATTGGGTTTATATCTCGTCCTCCACTCCGAAGAGTCTCAGAGCGGCTCACAATCTCCTTTACCTTCCTCCCCCACAACAGACCCCCTGTGAGGTAGATGAAGATATTGGATTTATATCCCGCCCTCCACTCCGAAGAGTCTCAGAGCGGCTCACAATCTCCTTTCCCTTCCTCCCCCACAGCAGACACCCTGTGAGGTAGATGAAGATATTGGATTTATATCCTGCCCTCCACTCCGAAGAGTCTCAGAGCGGCTCACTATCTCCTTTCCCTTCCTCCTCCCTCCACAACAGGCACCCTGTGAGGTAGATGAAGATATTGAATTTATATTCCGCTCTCCACTCCGAAGAGTCTCAGAGGGGCTCACAATCTCCTTTCCCTTCCTCCCCCACAACAGACACCCTGTGAGGTAGATGAAGATATTGGATTTATATCCCGACCTCCACTCCAAAGAGTCTCAGAGTGGCTCACAATCTCCTTTCCCTTCCTCCCCCCTCCACAACAGACACCCTGTGAGGTAGATGAAGATATTGGGTATATCCCACCCTCCACTCCGAAGAGTCTCAGAGCGGCTCACAATCTCCTTTACCTTCCTCCCCCACAACAGACCCCCTGTGAGGTAGATGAAGATATTGGATTTATATCCCGCCCTCCACTCTGAAGAGTCTCAGAGCGGCTCACAATCTCCTTTCCCTTCCTCCCCCACAGCAGAAACTCTGTGAGGTAGATGAAGATATCGGATTTATATCCCACCCTCCACTCTGAAGAGTCTCAGAGTGGCTCACAATCTCCTTTCCCTTCCTCCCCCACAACAGACACCCTGTGAGGTAGATGAAGATATTGGATTATATCCCTCCCTCCACTCCGAAGAGTCTCAGAGCGGCTCACAATCTCCTTTCCCTTCCTCCCCCACAGCAGACACCCTGTGAGGTAGATGAAGATATTGGATTTATATCCCGCCCTCCACTCCAAAGAGTCTCAGAGGGGCTCACAATCTCCTTTCCCTTCCTCCCCCACAACAGACACCCTGTGAGGTAGATGAAGATATTGGATTTATATCCCGCCCTCCACTCCGAAGAGTCTCAGAGCGGCTCACAATCTCCTTTCCCTTCCTCCCCCCTCCACAACAGACACCCTGTGAGGTAGATGAAGATATTGGGTTTATATCCCGCCCTCCACTCCGAAGAGTCTCAGAGCGGCTCACAATCTCCTTTCCCTTCCTCCCCCACAACAGACACCCTGTGAGGTAGATGAAGATATTGGAATTATGTCCCGCCCTCCACTCCGAAGAGTCTCAGAGCAGTTCACAATCTCCTTTCCCTTCCTCCCCCACAACAGACACCCTGTGAGGTAGATGAAGATATTGGATTTATATCCCGCCCTCCACTCCGAAGAGTCTCAGAACGGCTCACACTCACCTTTCCCTTCCTCCCCCACAACAGACACCCTGTGAGGTGGGTGGGGCTGGAGAGGGCTCTTACAGCAGCTGCCCTTTCAAGGACTACCTCTGCCAGAGCTACGGATGACCCAAGGCCTTTCCAGCAGGTGCAAGTGGAGGAGTGGGGAATCAAACCCAGTTCTCCCAGATAAGAGAGCTCTGGCTGACCCAAGGCCATTCCAGCAGCTGCGAGTGGAGGAGTGGGGAATCAAACCCGGTTCTCCCAGATAAGAGAGCTCTGGCTGACCCAAGGCCATTCCAGCAGGTGCAAGTGGAGGAGTGGGGAATCAAACCCGGTTCTCCCAGATAAGAGAGCTCTGGCTGACCCAAGGCCATTCCAGCAGCTGCGAGTGGAGGAGTGGGGAATCAAACCCGGTTCTCCCAGATAAGAGAGCTCTGGCTGACCCAAGGCCATTCCAGCAGCTGCGAGTGGAGGAGTGGGGAATCAAACCCGGTTCTCCCAGATAAGAGAGCTCTGGCTGACCCAAGGCCATTCCAGCAGCTGCGAGTGGAGGAGTGGGGAATCAAACCCGGTTCTCCCAGATAAGAGAGCTCTGGCTGACCCAAGGCCATTCCAGCAGCTGCGAGTGGAGGAGTGGGGAATCAAACCCGGTTCTCCCAGATAAGAGAGCTCTGGCTGACCCAAGGCCATTCCAGCAGCTGCGAGTGGAGGAGTGGGGAATCAAACCCGGTTCTCCCAGATAAGAGAGCTATGGCTGACCCAAGGCCATTCCAGCAGCTGCGAGTGGAGGAGTGGGGAATCAAACCCAGTTCTCCCAGATAAGAGTGCACACACTTCACCACTACACCAATCTGGCTCTCAGTACTAGTAGTACTATGTATCAGGTTTTACTATATTGTCGCTTTGTTTTTATCTTGCAATCCTAATTTTATTCTGTATGGATTATGTATTCTTTTAATATGTAACCTGGCCAACCCTCTAGCTTCTATTCTTCTATATGCCAACAAAGGCTGTCTTGTATTGGTACTACGCTAATGAGATTGACAGCCATTCACCAAAGTTACTTGTGCATCATGAATGAGAAGCCACAGATTGCGCAGGGTCAGAGAGTTATGGAGTCAGAAGGCCCTCTGCAGCCCATCTCGTCCAACCCCCTACTCACTGCAGGATCAGTGTAACAAATTCCTGACATATATGTTGAGCCACTGCTTAAAGACTGCCTATGAAAGGGAGCTCACCGCTCGCTGAACAGCTGATTCTTGTTTGGTGTAGTGCTTAAGTGCGGGGACTCTTATCTGGGAGAACCAGGTTTGATTCCCCACTCCTCCATTTGCACCTGGGGAGGGACGGTGACTCAGTGGTAGAGCATCTGCTTGGTAAGCAGAAGGTCCCAGGTTCAATCCCCGGCATCTCCATCTAAAAAGGGTCCAGGCAAGTAGGTGTGGAAAACCTCCACTTGAGACCCTGGAGAGAGCCACTGCAAGTCTGAGGAGACAATACTTTGATGGACCCAGGGTCTGATTCAGTAGAAGGAAGTTTCATATGTTCATATCTTCACCTGCTGGAATGGCCTTGGGTTAGCCATAGCTCTCGCAGGAGTTGTCCTTGAAAGGGCAGCTGCTGTGAGAGCTCTCTCACCCCACCTACCTCACAGGGTGTCTGTTGGTGGGAGAGGGGAGGGAGGTAAAGGAGATTGTAAACTGTTCTGAAACTCTGAGATTCAAAGTGAAGGGCAAGGTATAAATCCAATCTCTTCTTAGGTGCAAGGACTCTTATCTGGGAGAACCGGGTTTGATTCCCCACTCCCCCACTTGCAGCTGCTGGAATGGCCTTGGGTCAGTTGTAGCACTTGCAGAGCTGTCCTTGAAAGGGCAGCTTCTGGGAGAGCTCTCTCAGACCCATCCTGTTGGATCAGCCCAATGGTCCATCCAGTCCAACACTCTGTGTCACATAAGAGAAGCCATGTTGGGTCAGGCCAGTGGCCCATGCAGTCCAACACTCTGTGTCACATAAGAGAAGCCCTGTAGGATCAGGCCAATGGCCCATCCAGTACAACACTCTGGGTCACATAAGAACATAAGAGAAGCCCTGTTGGATCAGGCCAGTGGCCCATCCAGTCCAACACTCTCTGTCACATAAGAACATAAGATAAGCTCTGTTGGATCAGGCCAATGGCCCCTCCAGTCCAACACTCTGTGTCACACAGGGGCCAAACCCCCCCAAGTGCCATCAGGAGGTCCATCAGTGGGGCCAGGACACTAGAAGTCCTCCCACTGTGCCCCCCACAAGCACCAAAAATACAGAGCATCACTGCCCCAGACAGAGTTCCATCAATAGGCTGTGGCTAATAGCCACTGATGGACCTCTGCTCCATATTTTTATCCAATCCCCTCTTGAAGCTGTCTATGCTTGTAGCCTCCAGCACCTCCTGTGGCAGTGAATTCCACAGGTTAATCGCCCTTTGGGTGAAGAAGGACTTCCTTTTATCCCTTCTAACCTGACTGCTCAGCAATTTCATGGAGTGCCCACGAGTTCTTGTATTGTGAGAAACGGAGAAAAGGACTTCTTTCTCTGCTTGCTCCATCCCAGGCGTAATCTCGTAAATCACTGATCAATTCAGTAGCTGCAGCTTCTTTTGGGAGCCACGGCTGAGGGTCATCCATTTAGTGATCAGCCGGAATAAGACAAGTCAATAAACAAACGGAGGCTCAGACAAGATAGATTCAGGGATTCCTGAAGCTTGGCATGTGCTGGCATGTCCCCATCCGAAGGGCACACACCAAGGACCCTGAAGTGGGCACCTCTCCCATCCCTGGATATTGGGGGCCGCTTGCTAAAAAGGCCACAACGGAGGCAAGAGGAGGGAGGGGCGAATGCCTCGGCCTGGCTTCAAGACAGCCATCCCCGGGCAAGATAACAAGAACTCTGGCTCTTAATGCCTCTAACATCTGGAGCCTCGTTCATCATCCAAGAGATACCCAGATTGCTTTGTACTCTGATAAGCTCTGGCATTTCAGATTTTTTATAATCCCCTCAAACATTTTCTTTCATTTAGAAGAAAAGAACGGGGAGAAAGACAACGGGCACCGGCCCGGCATTCATCTCAAGGCTTTCCTGTGAATAGCTGGCTAGCGTAGGAGGGGGTGAGAGACCGACGGACCCTCCCAAGAAGGATGATGTGCTTTAGGGCTCATCCTACAGTACTTAAGAGTGCTTGAGACACAGGGGGTGGAGGGGCAGGCTCCCAACTCCCCCATTCCGCTGCTAGATGGGGTGGCAGGCCTCTTAACCCCTGGTAGAGAAGAAGCCAAGGTCTTCCCCTGATTTTGTCTCCTGGCACTGGGATTGAAAGCTTGAGTGCCCCGAAACGTGGAGGTTCCCCTATCACCATGGCTGGTAGCCACTGATAAAACTTATCCTTCCCGAATCTGTCTGATCCCGCTTTAAAGCTGTTTAGAGCCAGTTTGGTGTAGTGGTTGTGGACTCTTATCTGGGAGAACCAGGTTTGATTCCTCCACTTGCAGCAGCTGGAATGGCCTTGGGTTAGCCAGAGCTCTTGTAGGAATTGTCCTTGAAAGGGCAGCTGCTGTGAGAGCCCTCTCAGCTCCACCCACCTCACAGGGTGTCTGTTGTGGGGGAAGAAGATATAGGAGATTGTAAGCCGCTCTGAGGCTCTGATTCAGAGAGAAGGCTGGGGTATAAATCTACTGTCTTCTTGAGAGCCAGTTTGGTGTAGTGGTTGTGGACTCTTATCTGGGAGAACAAGGTTTGATTCCTCCACTTGCAGCAGCTGGAATGGCCTTGGGTTAGAACCCAGAGCTCTTGTAGGAGTTGTCCTTGAAAGAGCAGCTGCTGTGCTAGCTCTCTCAGCCCCACCCACCTCACAGAGTGTCTGTTGTGGGGGAAGAAGATATAGGAGATTGTAAGCCGCTCTGATTCAGAGAGAGGGGCGGGGTATAAATCTGCAGTCCTGTGGATTGAGAGGGAGGGGTTTGTAAGTTTCCTGCGTTGTGCAGGGGGTTGGACTAGATGACCCTGAAGGTACCATCCAACTCTATGATTCTATGAATTTTTCTTATTCTTCTTTATTCCCATGGCCATCTTTGCCTCCTCCAGAAGCGAATCCCACATTTTGCCTGTCCTGAATCTTCTCACCCATCGGCTTCATGGGATGCCCTTGAGACCTAGTCTTTTGGGAGAGGAATTCTCCGCCCACTCTCTCCACCCTCTGCATATTGTGACAAATCTCTGTAAGGGAGCCAAAATCCAAGAACATGAGCCGCTAAAATTCCAGCTGGATAAAAGGCTCTGCATGTGCACACTCATGAAGCCACTGCCTGGTTTGGTCCTTCTGTCTGCAGTCAAAAGCCAAAGGGAAAAGATCCGTGACGTGATGGTGTCGCTTCGCTCTGCTCTGGTAAGGCCTCACCTGGAGTCTTGTGTTCAGTTTTGGGCAGCACATTTGAAGAAGGATTTAGACAAGCTGGAACAATTCCAGAGGAGGGCGACGAAGATGCTGAGGGGTCAGGAGACCAATCCTATGAGGAAAGGTTGAAGGAACTGGGGATATTTAGCCTGGAGAGGAGGCGGCTGATAGGATCACCATCTTCAAGGACTTGAAGGGCTGTCCTATAGAGGATGGGGTGGAATTGTTTTCTGTGGCCCCGGAAGGTAGGACCAGAACCAATGCATTGAAATTAAATCAAAAGAGTTTCCAGCTCAACATCAGGAAGAACTATCTGACCGTTAGAGCAGTTCCTCAGTGGAACAGGCTTCCTCCTCGGGAGGTGGTGGGCTCTCCTTTATTGGAGGTTTTTAAACAGAGGCTGGATGGCATTGCTATACTCTGCTCTGGTAAGACCTCACCTGGAGTCTTAGTTTTGGGCACCACATTTTAAGAAGAATATAGACAAGCTGGGAGGGGTCCAGAGGAGGGTGACGAAGATGGTGAGAGGTCTGGAGACCAAGTCCTATGAGGAAAGGTTGAAGGAGCTGGGCATGTTATCGGATGCAAAGTTATTGGATGGGGGAGACATGTTTTAGCAGTATTATGTGTGAAAAGTACACAGGGGTCTTAGTGGACTATACACTGAACATGAGTCAACAGTGTGACGTGGTGGCTAAAAAGGCAAATGCAATTTTGGGCTGTATCAACAGAAGTCTAGTGTCCAGATCAAGTGATGTGATGGTATCACTTTACTCTGCTTTGGGAAGACCTCACCTGGAGTCTTGCGTTCAGTTTTGGGCACCACATTTTAAGAAGGATCTAGACATGCTGGAAGGGGTCCAGAGGAGGGCGACGAAGATGGGGAGGGGTCTGGAGACCAAGTCCTATGAGGAAAGTTTGAGGGAGCTGGGGATGTTTAGCCTGGAGAGGAGGCGGCTGAGAGGTGATACGATCACCATCTTCAAGTACTTGAAGGGCTGTCCTATAGAGGAGGGTGTGGAATTGTTTTCTGTGGCCCCAGAAGGCAGGACCAGAACCAAGGGACTGAAATTAAATCAAAAGAGTTTCCGACTCAATATTAGGAAGAGCTTCCTGACCGTTAGAGCGGTTCCTCAGTGGAACAGGCTTCCTCCTCAGGAGGTGGTGTGCTCTCCTTCCTTGGAGGTTTTTAAACAGAGGCTAGATGGCCATCAGTTCTGAAGACAGTTCTGAAGACAGTCCAGCAGTTCAGCTACCTGGGGTGCATCATCTCCTCAGATGCCAAGATCGACAAGGAGATTGACAACAGGCTGGCAAAGGCAAACCGTGCATTTGGCCGACTGCACAAAAGAGTGTGGAGCAACAAGCATCTGAAAAAAGGCACAAAGATCAATGTTTACAAAGCGGTTGTGATGACAACCCTCATCTATGGCTCCGAATCGTGGGTTTTATACCGTCATCACCTGCGACTCCTTGAGCGCTTTCATCAGCGCTGCCTTCGCACCATCCTCAACATCCACTGGAGTGACTTTGTGACCAACACTGAAGTCCTCAAGCGGGCAGAGGTTACCAGCATCGAGGCACTGCTGTTGAAGACACAGCTGCGCTGGGCGGGGCATATTTCTAGGATGGAAAACCACCGCCTTCCCAAGATTGCCCTGTATGGCGAACTCTCCACCGGCCATCGAAATAGAGGGGCACCAAAGAAGAGGTACAAGGACTCCTTGAAGAAATCCCTTAGCACCTGTCACATCAACCATCACCAGTGGTCTGACCTAGCCTCAGATCGCAAAGCATGGAGGCACACCATCCACCAGGCTGTCTCTTCCTTTGAGAACACACGCATAGCTGGTCTTGAGGACAAAAGGAGATTGAGGAAGAATCGCACTGCTACAGGACCAACCCTAAATCAGACTTTTCCCTGCAGCCGCTGTGGCCGGACCTGCCTGTCCCACATTGGTCTTGTCAGCCACCAGCGAGCCTGCAGCAAACGTGGACTATTGCACCCTTCTTAAATCTTCGTTCGCGAAGCCAAGCCGAGAGAGAGAGAGAGATGGCCATCTGACAGCAGTGTGGATCCTGTGAATTTAGGGGGAGGGATTTGTGAGTTTCCTGCATTGTGCAGAGGTTGGATTAGATGACCATGTAGGTCCCTTCCAACCCTAGGATTATATCAAGAAGAACTTCCTGACCATGAGAGCGGTTCCTCAGTGGAACAGGCTTCCTCCTTGGAAGGTGGCGGGCTCTCCTTCCTTGGAGGTTTTTCAACAGAGGCTAGATGGCCACCTGACTCTCTTGCTATTGTCCTCTCATAGCCCTGAGATTATTGAAACTGTGGCTAAATATGTGCTGTGCTTCTAAGAGGAGAGGAATGTTTCAAATGCTGGGGTAAACTGTTTCCTCCTTTGCTGATTGTGCACATCTATGCTGTTGTGCCAATAAAGATTGTTGTTGACTCACAAGAGCTCATTCCCCCCGCCCCCCCAAAAAAGCCCGTAAGGTGCTCCTGGATTCTAATCTAGCCCCCGCATACCAGAAGCTGTCCGGGGCTGACGGTTGAGATCTCAAGCAGACAAGGGAAAGGATCCCTAAGAGAATGTAAGGTTCTTGTGGAAGGTGAAGGGGGGGGGAATGAAAGGCAGACCTGTGCCCCCCTCCCAAGCAGACTGCATTTCTCCGGCTTCCTCTGGCCACCAGCTTTGCAGTTCCAAGCTTAATGATGGAAAGGAGAGCAGCGTTCCATTCTGCTGCGGTGCCCCCGGGAGTCTGGCAGCTTCCCCGCCTGGCATGCGTTTTCTGCAGAGATAAGGACGGTGAGCTGCTGGCGTGCCAATCTCCCTGCATGAGGCTCGACCCGGCTTACGAGAGCAGCTGTTCGCTGGCACCGGTCATCATTAGCTGGTGGGATGGGGCAAAGGGAAGGCAGGGCTGCAGCAGACTCCCTCCGCCCCCTAGGCTGGCCCAGCCGCTAAGCAAACTAGGTGGTTGCCTAGGGCGCCAGCCTTCTGGGGGCACCGGACTGGGCACCCCTCATATAACTCAGGGATTGCCACTGCCCAGCTTGGCCGCCTCGCTGAGTTCCCCTATGCGCGGGGCCTAATGGGAGTCTCTGAGAGGCCGCCTCTCCGAGTTCTCCCAATGCGCGGGCCTCTGGGAGTCTGAGAGGCTGCCTCTCCGAGTTCCCCTGTGTGGGCCTCTATTATTATTATTAGAAGCCCTCCCAATGTGACCACCCCCCCCCCCCCCAAGCACCAAGAATACAGAGCATCACTGCCGCAGACAGAGTTCCAACAATACACTGTGGCTAACAGCCATTGATGAACCTCTGCTCCATATAAGAACATAAGAGAAGTCATGTTGGATCAGGCCAATGGCCCATCCAGTCCAACACTCTGTGTCACACAGTGGCCCAAAAACCCAGGTGCCATCAGGAGATCCATCAGTGGGGCCAGGACACTAGAAGCCCTTCCACTGTGCCCCCCCCCCCCCCATGCACCAAGAATACAGAACATCACTGCCCCAGACAGAGAGTTCCAACTATAAGCTGTGGCTAATAGCCACTGATGGACCTCTGCTCCATATGTTTAACCAATCCCTTCTTGAAGCTGTCTATGCTTGCAGCTGCCACCACCTCCTGTGGCAGTGAATTCCACCTGTTAATCCTCCTTTAGGTGATGAAGGACTTCCTTCTATCTGTTCTAACCTGACTGCTCAGCAATTTCACTGAGTGTCCACAAGAAAAATCCAGTTGCAAAATGCACTATTTAGTGGAGTGTGAACACACCCCTTGTATTCTAACAGGCAGGCCTGTGTTCGCACAACGGAAAATCAGTTGCAAGACATTTCTCTTTCTTTTTTTTTAAAAAAAACCAACAACTTTAATATCTTGAAAAGCCCCGAGGGGCTCGGATTCTTCAGCGAGTCCCTTCACAGGTCAAAGAGGGCGGAGTTCCCGGAGACGTCCCCAGGCCCAGGCGACCGTCCTCTTTGGGCTCCTCAGAAATTCTCCAGCAGTTCTGCAACCCGCTTCTGCTCGCTCTCCCGGAATTCTGGGTCCTTCCCGTCGCCAATGTTCTCTGCATACTCTGCAGAAAGGAGAGAGGAGAGAAGACCCTCAGCGAGGGGCACCTACACACCAGAGGGCCCTTTTGCGGCTACGGCTGCCAAGGAGAAGCACAGCTGGAGAGGCCTGCCCTTGCCAAACAACCGCTCCGGCACTGCCCGGCCCTCTCTTTGCTTCTCCTCCTCCCTCCTCAAAAGTCAGCATAAGATAAAGAAGAACGAGAGTTGGGTTTTTTATGCCCCCCTTTCCTCTCCTGAAGGAGTCTCCAAGTGGCTTCCAATCCCCATCTCTTTCTCCCCCCCCCAATACAGGGGTCCCCCATTCCCTGGCTGTGGACCGGTACCGGTCCGTGGCCTGTTAGCAACCGGGCTGTGAGTTGTATAATTATTTCATTATAGACACCAGGGGTGGCCAACGGTAGCTCTCCAGATGTTTTTTTGCCTACAACTCCCATCAGCCCCAGCCAGCACGGCCATTGGATTTATAAAAGATTTGTGGATGTTCTCTCCCCTCATTGGTGGATCTGTATAATATGGGATGTAAAAGGAAGATACAAATGATCCTAAGGGACCCTTCACATCTGGGCCATTTGCTATTTGAGATCTTACCGTCAGGTAGACGATATAGAGTGCTGAAGGCTAGGACAAACAGATTTAAGGACAGTTTCTATCCAAGTGCTGTGGTTAGGTTAAATGCAGGGTTATGAATGACTATTTGTTTTAGATGGATTTAAATGGTTTAAATGGTTTTAGATGTAATTAAATAATTTATGAATATGTGTGTTTGATATGTTGGTATGTTTGTGGAAGAGCAGCTCATTTCATTGCTCTCTTTTGTTGAGAACAATGACAATAAATTTATCTATCTATCTATCTATCTATCTATCTATCTATCTATCTATCTATCTATCTATCTATCTATCTATCTATCTATCTATCTATCTATCTATCTATCTATCTATCTATCTATCTATCTATCTATCTATCTATCTATCTATCTATCTATCTATCTCCTGCCCTCCACTCTGCGGGCCCGTGGCGCAGAGTGGTAAAACAGCAGTACTGCAGTACTATGGTCTGAACTCTCTGCTCACGACCTGAGTTCGATTCCGGCGGAAGCTGGATTCAGGTAGCCGGCGCAAGGTCGACTCAGCCTTCCATCCTTCCGAGGTCGGTCAAAGGAGTCCCCAGCTTGCTGGGGGGGAAGCGTAGAGGACTGGGGAAGGCAATGGCAAACCACCCCGTGAAAAGTCTGCCGTGAAAACGTCGTGAAAGCAGCGTCACCCCAGAGTCGGAAACGACTGGTGCTTGCACAGGGGACCTTTCCTTTTCCTCCACTCTGAATCTCAGAGTCTCAGACCGGCTTACAATCTCCTATATCTTCTCCCCCCACAACAGACACCCTCTGAGATGGGTGGGGCTGAGGGAGCTCTGACAGGAGCTGCCCTTTCAAGGACAACTCCTGCCAGAGCTCTGGTTGACCCAAGGCCATTCCAGCAGCTGCAAGTGGAGGAGGGGGGAATCAAACCCGGTTTCCCCAGAGAAGAGTGCACACACTTCACTGCCACACCAAAATAAAGTGCACCATTGCATCATCCTGAAACCATCACCAGCTCTCCCTTCGTGGTCCGTGGGAAAATTGTCTTCCACAAAACCGGCCCCTGGTGCCAAAAAAGGTTGGGGACCATTGCCCCAATAGACACCCTGTGAGGCAGGTGGGGGGTGAGAGAGCCCTGAGAGAACTGGAATTGGCCCAAGGTCACCCAGCCCGATGCATGTGGAGGAAGAGCAGAGAATCCAGCCCAGTTCTCCAGATCAAAAGCTGCTACTCTTAACCCTTACACCACCCTGGCAGCAATCTGATCGAGGGTTCCACCTAATGGGAAGACCTACTCCATTCTCGGCGCCGCCTGATACAACCTGCATTTTGCAAATACCAATGAAGGGCCAAGGGACAGCAAGACCCCAGAGGTACCCCTGGTGCTAAAGGTGGAGCAAAACCTTTGTGCTGCTTCCCCCCAGGCTACGAAAGGAGCCATCCCTTGGCCACAGGAAGACTGCAGAGAGGTTCTCCTGTCTCCAAAACTTGGTGGTGGCGGTCAGTGGAAATGCTGGCTGCCGTGACAAATGCGTCTCTGTGTTGGGTATTCTTGGAGAAAGAAAACTTCTACATCTTTACGGATAGATCCAAGCGGGCATCCGTGCTGGTCTGAAGCAGCTGAACAAAGCAGGAGTCAAGAGGTACCTTTAAGACCAACCACGTTTTATTGAGAACGTGAGTTTTCGTGCGCTCTCTAAGCACGCTTCATCAGACGAGGGGATCAGGTTTTGTGGGCTGAAATACATGCAGTTTGTTGATTTAGTCTGCAGACTGATCACACGGTAAACCAGTGTGGCTTGGCCATTTGGTCTGGATAGCCTTAATTTAATAAATTAGGAGGACTACGACTAGGAAACACACGTCCTTTTGTGATTCACCTAGATTTACAGAAACACCAGTTGGCAGAGGACTTTGTTACCTTTTACGGCTATCCAGACCAAATGGCCAAGCCGCACCGGTTTACCGTGTGATCAGTCTGCAGACTTAATCAACACAGGGCTTGCATTTCAGCCCACAATACCTGATCCCCTCGTCTGATGAAGTGTGCTTAGAGAGCACACGAAAGCTGACGTTCTCAGTAAAACTTGGTTGGTCCTAAAGGTGCCACTCAACTCCTGCTTTGTTCAACTGCTTCCGACCAACCCTTGGATCTCTCTATTAATGTACGCTGCCTTGAACCAAAAGGGAAGGTGGGATGGGAGTATGTAAATAAACAGACAAAGGAACAGGCTTCCTGGGGAGGTGGTGGGCTCTCCTCCTTTGGAGGTTTTTATTAAGCAGAGGCTAGAGGGCCATCTGACAGCAACAAAGGTCCTGTGAACTTTAGCAGACCACGGGAAGGAGGGCAGGAAGGGGGTGGCATCGGTGCTGAGTTCTCGTGGCCTTTTCTTCCATGCCCAGGAAAATGCTGCTCACCACTTTGGGATCAGTCAGCAATTTTTCTCCAGGCCAGTTTGGCTCCCCCGGGATCCTGGAGGGCGTTTCCTCCGCTCCCCCATCTTCTGGGCATGGAACAGGGGTCGTGTGGGCGGGGGAGGCGTTTGTGAATCTCCATGCATTGTGCAGGGGGTTGGACTAGATGACCCGGGGGGTCCCTGCCAACTCTAGGATTCTCCATTTGCTGTACTGCAAGAGCGCCACTTGCACCCGGGGCCTGGAGGACACTGCGCAGTCGGGAGTTCACATTAACATGGACAGAACCTGCACTGAGAGGCACAGCAGATCCCTTCAGATGAGGCTGGCGAATGGGGAAGGCTTTCCCCTCCCTCCTGCAGGTGGATAAACAAAGACAGGAACGAGACGGCTGCCGGCACTCCCGAGAGGAGAGGCCTGAATATTTATGAACTCCGAGGGGAGCTGCGGCAAGGGGCGGAGGGGGGGGGGGAACTTTGTGTGCTGCAGCTGGCAGGGCAGGGCAGGGCGGCTGTATCTGCTCCTTTGGGGAAGATAGGGAGGCCCCAAGGCCTGGAGGCCTCCTCTGCTGCAGGGGACCTGCTGCTCCCGGGGGCTTCCATGACAAAGAGCCCGCAGGTTGCTTGGAAAGATCCTCCTGACACTTCCCAACAGATCCCTGCGGGGAAGTCTGCCTTGCTCCTTCCCTCCCATGAGGACTCTGAATGAAAGAGGGAGGGGGGAGGGAGATGGAACGATGCTGCCCTCCCTCTCTTCCTTCCTTCCTCTCTCCCTTAATCCCTCCCTTTCTCCCTCCTTCCTCTCTCCCTCCCTCTTCCCCTCCCTTCTCCTCTTTCCCTTCCTTCCTTCCTCTCTCCCTTTCTCCCTCCCTTCCTTCCTCTCTCCCTCCCTTCCTCTCTCCCTCCCTCCCTCTTTCCCTTCCTTCCTTGCTCCCCTCCTTCCTTTTCACTCCCTTCTTCTCTCCCTTCCTCCATCCCTCCCTCCCTCTCACCCTCCCTCTTTCCTTCCCTTCCTCTCTCCCTCCCCTCCCTTCATTTCTCCCTCCCCCCTCCCTTCCTTTTCCCTTCCTTCCTCGCTCCCTCCCTTCCTCTCTCTCCCCCTCCCTTCCTTTCTCCCTCACTCACTCCCTCCCCTTCTCCCTCCCTCCCTCTCTCCCTGTCTCCCTCCCTCCCTTCCTCTCTCCCTCCCTTCCTTTCTCGCTCCCTTCCTCTCTCCCTTAATCCCTCCCCTTCCTCTCTCCCTCCCTCCCACCCTCTCTCTCCCTCCCTTCCTCTCTCCCTCCCTCCCTTCCTCTTTCCCTTCCTTCCTCTCTCCCTCCCTCTCTCTCTCCCTTCCTTTCTCTCTCCCTCCCTTCCACATTCCCTTCCTTCCTTCCTCGCTCCCTTCCTTCCTTTTTTCACTCCCTCTCCCTTAATCCCTCCCTTCCTTTCTCCCCCTTCCTCTCTCCCTCCACTCCCTCTCCCTCCCTTCCTTCCTCTCTCCCTCCCTCCCTTGTTCCCTTCCTTCCTTTCTCACTCCCTTCCTCTCTCTCTCCCTCCCTTCCATTCTCCCTCACTCCCTCTCTCCTCCCTCTTTCCCTTCCTTCCTTTCTCGCTCCCTTAATCCCTCCCTCCCTTCCTCTCTCCCTCTCTCCTTTCCTCTCTCCCTTCCTTCCTCTCTCCCTCCCTCCCTTCTTCTTTCCCTTCCTTCCTTCCTTTCTCCCTCCCTCCTTTCCTCTTCCCTTCCTTCCTTTCTCTCTCCCTTTCTCCCTCTCTTCCTTCCTCTCTCCCTCCCTTCCTTTTTCCTTCCTTCCTCTCTCCCTCCCTCCCCTTATCCTCCCTCTCTCCCTCCCTTCCTTTCTCTCTCCCTCTCTCTCCCTGTCTCCTTCCCTTCCTTCCTCCCTCCCTCTTTTCCCTTCCTCTTTTCCTTCCTTCCTTTCTCGCTCCCTTCCTCTCTCCCTTAATCCCTCCCTTCCTCTGTTCCTCCCTCCCTTCTTCTCACCCTCTCTCCCTTCCTTTTTCCCTTCCTTCCTCTCTCCCTCCCTTCCTTTCTCCCTCACCTCCCCTCCCTTCCTTCCTCTCTCCCTCCCGGCTCTCAAACATCTAACGTTTATTCTACGTGGTTCTTACATTAAGTGAGTTTGGCTACCCTTGCTCTATAGTCTGGAGATGGGCTGTCATTCTAGGAAATCCGCAGGTCCCTCCCTTCCTCTCTCCCTTAATCCCTCCCTTCCTCTGTTCCTCCCTCCCCTTCCTCTCACCCTCTCTCCCTTCCTCTTTCCCTTCCTTCCTCTCTCCCTCCTTCCTCTTTCCCTCCCTTCCTTTCTCCCTCACTCCCCTCCCTTCCTTCCTCTCTCCCTCCCTTCCTCTTTCCCTTCCTTCCTCTCTCCCTCCCTTCCTCTCACCCTCTCTCCCTTCCTCTTTCCCTTCCTTCCTCTCTCTCTCCCTCCCCTTCCTTTCTCCTCACTCCCTCCCTCCCTTCCTTCCTCTCTCCCTCCCAGCTTTCAAACATCTAACGTTTATTCTATGTGGTTCTTACATTAAGTGAGTTTGGCCACCCTTGCTCTATAGTCTGGAGATGGGCTGTCATTCTAGGAAATCCGCAGGTCCACCTGGAGGCTGGCATCCCAGTCCCCCCCCCACGACCCCCTCCCGCAACCCCCCTCCCCTCCCCCAGGAAGCTCCAGCTTAGCCAGCCGGGCAGCCCCACATCTTTAATGAGCCTTCCGCACTCCCCCCCCCCCCCTTCGCATTCCTCGGCCCTCCCAGGGACCCATCAGCCGTCAGCCGACCAGAGAAGCACAGGAAATATGTAGGCCATAAAAATCAAGCTAAGAAACAGGCTTCCCAATTAGCATGCAAAAAAAGCAGGGCGGAGGAGGGGACAGGAGGCCTGCATGCAAACCCAGGCAGCCTCCAAGCTGGCTGCGTGCCCGGCGTGGCTCGTGCCAGGGGGTGCCCCTCCTGAAATCCTCAGCCAAGAGCCTCGCTGCCTTCCCCTTCGGCTCCCTCCCATCCCAGGACCCAGCTCACACCCTCTTCCCCCCCAGACAGCAGCAGAGGATGTGAAGAATGGTGCAGATATCAGGAGAGGTGGAAACAGGAAGGATCATAAGAGTTGGAAGGGACCTCCAGGGTCATCCAGTCCAGCCCCCTGCACAATGCAGGAAACTCACAAACACCTCCCCCTAAATCCACAAGATCCTCATTGCTGTCAGAGGGCCATCTACCGTCTGTTGAAAAACCTCCAAGGAAGGAGAGCCCACCACCTTCCGAGGAGGAAGCCTGTTCCACAGAGGAACTGCTCTAACTGTCAGGAAGTTCATAGAAACATAGAGTTGGAAGGGGCCTCCAGGGTCCTCTAGTCCAACCCCCTGCACAATGCAGGAAACTCAGAAACACCTCCCCCTAAATTCACAGGACCTTCATTGCTGTCAGTTGGCCATGCAGCCTCTGTTGAAAAACCTCCAAGGAAGGAGAGCCCATCACCTCCCAAGGAGGAAGCCTGTTCCACTGAGGAATCACTCAAACCGTCAGGAAGTTCTTCCTAATGTTGAGCCAGAAACTCTTTGGATTTAATTTCAACCCACTGGTTCTGGTCCTGCCTTCTGGGGCCACAGAAAGAATTCCACACCATCCTCTATAGGACAGCCCGGAGTCTCAGGCAGAAATGGGTCTTTTCCGTCACCTCCTGCCTGGTCCTCTTCCCTGGAGATGCTGCCGGGGATTGAACCGGGGACGTTCTGCATGCCAGGCAGAGGCTCTGCCGCTGAGCCACGGCCCCCACCTAAACTGGCCCTGCCTGCCTGCTGGCTGTGGAGTGAACAAGGAAGGAGTGACCAGTTTCTGTCCTCCCCCTCCCCACCTCAGCCCGGAGAACTCACCTTTGATGATGTGACGAACAATTTTGATGGAGCTTCCCCGCATGTTCAGGATCTGATGGACTCTCTGGCGGATCTGGCAGGGAACAAAACCAGCAGGTGTGAGGACCAGAGTTCAGTTAAGGGGAGGGAGAAATGGGACCCTAGAATCCTAGAGCTGGAAGGGAACCCAGGGTCATCTAGTCCAACCCCCTGCACAATGCAGGAACCCCCCCCCCCCCTAAATTCACAAGATCCTCATTGCTCTCAGATGGCCATTCAGCCTCTGTTTAAAAACCTCCAGGGAAGGAGAGCCCACCACCTCCCAAGGAGGAAGCCTGTTCCACTGAGGAACTGCTCTAACGGTCAGGAAGTTCTTCCTAAGAAGAGCCCTCCTGGATCAGACCAGGAAAGGTCTATCTAGTCCAGCCTCCTGTCTCACACAGTGGCCAACCAGTTCCTCCAGAGAGCCAACAACAGGGCAGAGAGGCCGAGGCCTTCCCCTGAGAAGAACATTAGAACAGCCTTGCTGCATCAGACCACTGAGGGTCCATCAAGTCCAGCCTCCTGCCTCACACAGTGGCCAACCAGTTCTTCTGGAGGGCCAACAACAGGGTAGAGATGTTGAGGCCTTCACAAGAACATCAGAAGAGCTCTGCTGGGTCAGACCAGGGAGGGTCCATCTAGTTCAGCCTCCTGTCTCACACAGTGGACAACCAGTTCCTCTGGAGGGCCAACAACAGAGCATAGAGGCCGAGGCCTTCATAAGAACATCAGAAGAGCCTTGCTGGGTCAGACCAATGAGGGTCCATCCATTCCAGCCTCCTGTCTCACACAGCGGCCAGCCAGTTCCTCTGGTGGTCCAGCCACAGGGCACAGAGTCTGAGGCCTTCCCCTGAGGCCAATTGCCTTTGAATGTGGAGATTCCATTTACTGACCATGACTGACGGCCACCGATGGACCACTCACTGCCCCCTGAATTTGCCTAGCCTCCCACTAAAGCCGTGCAAAAGCCCCAGAGCAGGCTGTTGGGCTGCAGGCTGAGGGAGACTCATGCCCAGAATGCCTGGCGGTGACTGTACTGCCCTCACCTGGGCGATGTTACTGCTGCAGATCTCTGCCATAATGTAGCAGATGAGCTGGAGGACGAAGAGGCCGGCGTCCAGGCGACGGAGGTAGAACTCATCTTCCAGGTCGTCATCGATGATCTCTCCACGGCGCACCATGTCCTGGAAGGGGGGGAGGAATGACAGATGGGAGGTTGGGTCACAGAGCCCGAGAGATTGCCCCACATGCAAGAACATAAGAGAAGCCCTGTTGGATCAGGCCAATGGCCCATCCAGTCCAACACTCTGTGTCACATAAGAACATAAGAGAGGCCATGTTGGATCAGGCCAATGTCCCCTCCAGTCCAACACTCTGTGTCACATAAGAGAGGCAATGTTGGATCAGGCCAGTGGCCCCTCCAGTCCAACACTCTGTGTCACATAAGAGAAGCCCTGTTGGATCAGGCCAATGGCCCATCCAGTCCAAAACTCTGTGTAACATAAGAGAAGCCCTGTTGGATCAGGCCAGTGGCCCACCCAGTCCAACACTCTGTGTCACATAAGAACATAAGAGAAGCCCTGTTGGATCAGGCCAATGGCCCATCCAGTCCAACACTCTGTGTCACATAAGAACATAAGAGAAGCCCTGTTGGATCAGGCCAGTGGCCCCTCCAGTCCAACACTCTGTGTCACATAAGAACATAAGAGAAGTCCTGTGGGATAAGGTCAATGGCCCATCTAGTCCAACACTCTGTGTCACACAGTGGCCAAAAAACCAGGTGCCATCAGGCTTCTCTTATGTTCTTATGTGACACAGAATGTTGGACTGGAGGGGCCACTGGCCTGATACAACATGGCTTCTCTTATGTTCTTATGTGACACAGAGTGTTGACTTGGAGGGGCCACTGGCCTGATCCAACAGGGCTTCTCTTATGTTCTTATGTGACACAGAGTGTTGGACTGGAGGGGCCACTGGCCTGATCCAACAGGGCTTCTCTTATGTTCTTCTTCTCTTATGCAGATTTATACCCCGCCCTTCTCTCTGAATGAGAGACTCAGAGCGGCTTACAATCTCCTTTATCTTCTCCCCCCACAACAGACACCCTGTGAGGTGGGTGGGGCTGGAGAGGGCTCTCACAGCAGCTGCCCTTTCAAGGACAACCTGTACCAGAGCTCTGGCTGACCCAAGGCCATTCCAGCAAGTGCAAGTGGAGGAGTGGGGAATCAGACCCGGTTCTCCCAGGTAAGTGTCCGCACACTTAACCGCCACACCAAACTGGCTCTCTGGACAGAAGGAGACAGACAAATTTCCTTGGAAGGGGAGTTCCAGTGTTTTGGAGCCATAGGTTGCCACCTTTCCAGCCTCAGTCTGGGACGGGGGGTGGGTGGGGACCACACAAAGCACAGGTAGTGCTTTGGTGCAGAGAGCCAGTTTTGTGTAGTGGTTAAGTGTGCGGACGCTTATCTGGGAGAACCGGGTTTGATTCCCCACTCCTCTACTTTTCACCTGCTGGAATGGCCTTGGGTCAGCCATAGCTCTGGTAGAGGTTGTCCTTGAAAGGGCAGCTGCTGTGAGAGCCCTCTCCAGCCCCACCTACCTCACAGGGTGTCTGTTGGGGGGCGGGGAAAGGTAAAGGAGATTGTGAGCCGCTCTGAGATTCAGAGTATAGGGTGGGATATAAATCCAATATGCAATATCATCACCATGAGAGGAAGTCAGAGCAAGGAGAGTCGCACGCAGCCGGGGCTGCCCCCGTTCCGGTTGCACCGAGGGGGGGCAGGGGGCAGCCCCCTGCAGGAACGCCAAGATTCCGCCGTTCTTCTGCTCTGAACTCCTGCAATGACTGCAGACGCCACCCCGAAAGCCTTCTCTCCCCCGTGCCAGTTTCCTTATCTCTCCACCTCTAGCGAACTGCCTTGCTGCCCGTCTCCGCCTGGCCCCCTGCCAGCAGTAACTCACGCCACGCGTGACCTTTCTGCAGTGCTCCACGTTGGAATTTTTGTTTTGCCAACCCGCCGAGTGCCCGCCGCTGGCGTGATTTATTATACAGCGGCCTGGCGGGTGGGTACACTCCGCCGGAGCAATATTTCCTCATTAAGCGCCGTCGCCAGCGAGAGCGACTTGTACCGGCGATATTCAGCGAGGAGGGGGGGGGGGGCGTTGTGTGTCGTAGAAGGGGGGGGGAACCCTTGACGCAAGGTCACAGGCTTTTCCCCGGGTGCCCTCGGCCAAAGGGCCAGCCCCTATTAGAGAGAAAATCTGGAGATGGCGTTAGCCTTGGGGGCCCTGTGCTGAGACTTTGCTGGCAAATGCCTCAGAAGAGAAACAATAAATGGGAGTGGGAGGATGCCAGCCGACAACATTTGGGGGGAGGTATTTGTGGGTTTCCTGCATTGTGGACACGGTTGGCCTGGATGACACTGGGATCTCCCATTCAACTCTAGGATTCTGTGATTCTATGATTCTAACACTGACACGCTGAATCCTAGAGTTGGAAGGAACCCCAAGGATCATCTAGTCCAGCCCCCTGCACAATGCAGGAAACTCACAAACGCCTCCCCCTAAATTCACAGGATCTTCATAGCTGTCAGATGGCCATCTAGCCGCTGTTGAAAAACCTCCAAGGAAGGAGAGCCCACCACTCCCGAGTAAGCCTGTTCCACTGAGGAACCGCTCTAACGGTATGGAAGTTCTTCCTAATGTTGAGCAGGAAACTCTTTTGATTTAATTTCAGCCCATTGGTTCTGGTCCTACCTTCTGGGGCCACAGAAAACAATTCCTCACCATCCTCTATAGGATAGCCCTTCAAGTACTTGAAGATGGTGATCCTATCACCTGTCAGCCGCCTCCTCTCCAGGCTAAACATCCCCAGCTCCTTCAACCTTTTCTCATAGGACTTGGTCTCCAGACCTCTCACCATCTTCGTCGCCCTCCTCTGGACCCCTTCCAGCTTGTCTAGATCCTTCTTCAAATGTGGTGCCCAAAACTGAACACAAGACTCCAGGTGAGGTCTCACCAGAGCAGAGTAAAGCGATACCATCCCATCATGTGATCTGGACACCAGACTTCTGCTGATACAGCCCAAAATTGCAATGGCCTTTTTAGCTATTGCATTACACTGTTCACTCACATTCAGAGTAAGGTCCACTAAGACCCCTAGATCCTTTGTTGCACAGACTACTGCTAAGACAAGTCTCCCCCATTCTATAACCATGCACTGGATTTTTCCTAAATGCAGAACTTTACATTTATCCTGGTTGAAATTCATTTTATTAGTTACAGCCCATTTTTCCAGCTCTCCACTGCTCTTTCCCAGCCTGTTTCCATGAAAAACCTGCAACTCAGCAAGCCAAACACACACACAGGCCCTCCCAGGGGATCTGTTGTGTTCGGCCACCTGCTTCCATCCCACTCTTTAACATAAGAGAAGCCATGTTGGATCAGGCCAGTGGCCCATCCAGTCCAACACTCTGTGTCACATAAGAGAAGCCATGTTGGATCAGGCCAGTGGCCCCTCCAGTCCAACCCTCTATGTCACATACGAACATAAGAGAAGCCATGTTGGATCAGGCCAGTGGCCCATCCAGTCCAACACTCTGTATCACATAAGAACATAACAGAAGCCCTGTTGAATCAGGCCAGTGGCCCATCCAGTCCAACACTCTGTGTCACATAAGAACATAAGAGAAGCCATGTTGGATCAGGCCAGTGGCCCATCCAGTCCAGCACTCTGTATCACATAAGAACATAAGAGAAGCCATGTTGGATCAGGAGAGTGGCCCATACAGTCCAACACTCTGTATCACATATGAACATAAAAGAAGCCATGTTGGATCAGGCCAATGGTCCATCCAGTCCAACACTCTGTGTCACATAAGAACATAAGAGAAGCCCTGTTGGATCAGGCCAGTGGCCCCTCCAGTCCAACACTCTGTGTCACATACAAACACAAGAGAAGCCATGTTGGATCAGGCCAATGGCCCATCCAGTCCAACACTCTGTATCACATAAGAACATAAGAGAAGCCCTGTTGGATCAGGCCAGTGGCCCATCCAGTCCAACACTCTGTGTCACATACGAACATAAGAGAAGCCATGTTGGATCAGGCCAATGGCCCCTCCAGTCCAACACTCTGTGTCACATAAGAACATGAGAAGCCCTGTTGGATCAGGCCAGTGGCCCATCCAGTCCAACACTCTGTGTCACATAAGAACGTAAGAGAAGCCCTGTTGGATCAGGCCAGTGGCCCATCCAGTCCAACACTCTGTGTCACATACGAAAATAAGAGAAGCCATGTTGGATCAGGCCAATGGCCCATACAGTCCAACACTCTGTGTCACATAAGAACATGAGAAGCCCTGTTGGATCAGGCCAGTGGCCCATCCAGTCCAACACTCTGTGTCACATAAGAACGTAAGAGAAGCCCTGTTGGATCAGGCCAATGGCCCATCCAGTTCAACACTCTGTATCACACAGTCGCAATACACACACACACACACACTGTGGTTAATAGCCACTGATGGACCTCTGCTCCATATTTTTATCCAATCCCCTCTTAAAGCTGGCTATGCTTGTAGCTGCCACCACCTCCTGTGGCAGTGAATTCCACATGTTAATCACCCTTTGGGTGAAGAAGGACTTCCTTCTATCCGTTTTAACCTGACTGCTCAGCAATTTCATTGAATGCCCACGAGTTGTTGTATTGTGAGAGAGGGAGAAAAGGACTTCTTTCTCTGCTTTCTCCATCCCATGCATAATCCTGTAAACCTCTATCATGCCACCCTGCAGTTGACGTTTCTCCAAGCTAAAGAGTCCCAAGCGTTTTAACTTTTCTTCTTAGGGAAAGTGTTCCAAACCTTTAATAATTCTAGGAGGCTGGACTAGATGGACCCTCCCTGGTCTGATCCAGCAGGGCTCTTCTGGTGTTCTTATGAAGGCCTCAGCCTCTCTGCCCTATTGGCCCTCCAGAGGAACTGGCTGGCCAATGTGGGAGACAGGAAGCTGGATGAGATGGGCCATTGCCCTGATCCAACAGGGCTCTTCTGGTGTTCTTATGAAGGCCTCGGCCTCTCTGCCCTGTTGTTGGTCCTCCAGAGGAACTGGCTGGCCACTGTGTGAGACAGGAGGCTGGACTAGATGGACCCTCACTGGTCTGATCCAGCAGGGTTCTTCTGATGTTCTCCTCAGGGGAAGGCCTCAGCCTCTCTGCCCTGTTGTTGGCCCTCCAGAGGAACTGGCTGGCCCCTGTGTGAGACAGGAGGCTGTACTGGATGGACACTCCCTGGTCTGACCCTGCAGGGTTCTTCTGATGTTCTTTTCAGGGGAAGGCCTCAGCCTCTCTGCCCTGTTGTTGGCCCTCCAGAGGAATTGGCTGGCCACTGTGAGACAGGAGGCTGGACTAGATGGACCCTCCCTGGTCTGATCCAGCAGGGCTCTTCTGGTGTTCTTATGAAGGCCTCAGCCTCTCTGCCCTATTGCCCCTCCAGAGGAACTGGCTGGCCAATGTGGGAGACAGGAAGCTGGATGAGATGGGCCATTGCTCTGATCCAACAGGCCTCTTCTGGTGTTCTTATGAAGGCCTCGGCCTCTCTGCCCTGTTGTTGGTCCTCCAGAGGAACTGGCTGGCCACTGTGTGAGACAGGAGGCTGGACTAGATGGACCCTCACTGGTCTGATCCAGCAGGGTTCTTCTGATGTTCTCCTCAGGGGAAGGCCTCAGCCTCTCTGCCCTGTTGTTGGACCTCCAGAGGAACTGGCTGGCCCCTGTGCGAGACAGGAGGCTGGACTGGATGGACACTCCCTGGTCTGATCCAGAAGGGCTCTTCTGATGTTCTTATGAAGGCCTTGGCCTCTCTGCCCTGTTGTTGGCCCTCCAGAGGAATTGGTTGGCCTCTGTGTGAGGCAGGAGGCTGGACTAGATGGACCCTCCCTGGTCTGACCCAGCAGGGCTCTTCTGATGTTCTTCTCAGAGGAAGGTCTTGGCCTCTCTGCCCTGTTGTTGCCCTCCAGAGGAACTGGCTGGCCCCTGTGAGACAGGAGGCTGGACTAGATGGACCCTCCCTGGTCTGATCCAGCTGGGCTCTTCTGATGTTCTTATGAAGGCCTCGGCCTCTCTGCCCTGTTGTTGGCCCTCCAGAGGAACTGGCTGGCCACTGTGTGAGACAGGAGGCTGGAGATGGACCCTCACTGGTCTGATCCAGCAGGGCTCTTCTGATGTTCTTCTCAGGGGAAGGCCTCAGCCTCTCTGCCCTGATGCTGGCCGTCCAGAGGAACAGGCTGGCCCCTGTGAGACAGGAGGCTGGACTAGATGGACCCTCCCTGGTCTGACCCAGCAGGGCTCTTCTTATTTTCTGGCTTCTGGCTTGTGTCTCCCACTCTGTTTGACTTCTGGATCTCTCCCCTCCCCAGTCTCATATTCATCAGAGATCCTGCAGGCAATCGCTCCAGCCTGATTGTGGCAGCGGCCTCTCATAGAAGGCACTGGGGTCCTCCAGTCTCTTCCCCCCTCCCCAAACTTCGCTCAAGAGAGCAGGAATTCCGCTGACGCTCACGAGCCCTGGCAGGACTTCTACCATTTCCGGCGATTTCTGCCCATTTGCCTTGACAGCTCTTGAAATTTTAAAAACAAGTGGCAAGATCTCAGGAGCTGCCGGCACCCCCAGCTGCGGCTGACATCTGAAGAGCCAGACGGACGAAGGCTGCAATCCGGGAGAAGGAAGGGAGCTGGGAGGCGGGCTCTGTGGACTGCAGGAGCAGCGGCAACGGGAGGGCTAAGCGGGAGGTTTCCTCTGCAGCGCCGACAGCGGGACAGGAACTGTGTGTACCAGGAAATTAATGGCGAGGGGTGCTGGAAGCTGGAGTGGGCAACGCCACCTCTGCATCCCCCCTCCCAGATGTTCCAGCTCACATGCCAAACAACGGCCTTGCTTCCCCTCCCCCCCAGCCGTCAAGGTGCCAACCTCCCAGCGAACAAACCACTGGCAGTACAGTGATAGCAAAACAGAAAAAAACAACTGCAGCTGAAAAACAAAACTATTGAAAAACTTATAATATAGGGCGTTTTCGCACTTACCTTAAGCCGGAGCGACGTCCCTCTTCACCGCGCAGCGTCTGCATTGTTTTCGCACTAATTGCTCCGGAGCACCTGGAAGAGCCGCAAAGTCCCGCGGCTTCTGCGTCGCAAATGTAAACCGGTTTTGGAACTTTGCGGCTCTTCCAGGTGCTCCGGAGCAATTAGTGCGAAAACGATGCAGACGCTGCGCGGTGAAGAGGGACGTCGCTCCGGCTTAAGGTAAGTGCAAAAACGCCCATAGAGTTAACACTGCAAATACAAAAGATACATAACACAATTCAAAACGATACTTCCAAAGGAGCAGTGTCTCTAAAGGCAGGGGTGGCCAACGGTAGCTCTCCAGATGTTTTTTTTTGCCTACAACTCCCATTAGCCCCAGCCATTGGCCATGCTGGCTGGGGCTGATGGGAGTTGTAGGCAAAAAAAAAAAAAAACCATCTGGAGAGCTACCGTTGGCCACCCCTGTCTTAAAGCAACAAGAAGTTCTTTCTGTATGACTCCTCCAAGTGTTCTTCTTTAGCAAAGGTCACAAAAGATCCAAAGTTCAATCCATAAAGAGTCACTATCCAGAATTCGGCTCCAAAGAGTAATTCTCCTTCACGCGGTTGCCGGCTAGATGATCCACGTCCCGCTGAAACAAAGCTTTTGCGCAAGCCGAATGACAATCTTACCGTTTGCTCTTCAAGTATCACTTTTACTTGCCCCTTTCTTTAGACATTCTTTTCAAGAGACGGCGTATAAGTTTTTCAGTAGTTTCGTTTTTCAGGTGCAGTTGTTTTTTTCTATTTAACCTCCCGGCGAGGGCCTAGTGTGCCACTCCTTATCTGCCGCGATACGCCCCAGTGCTGATGGGAGACAACAGCGAGGAGATGGGCTGGTGGGAGGCTCTCCTCTCACACTAACCAGGCCAGAGCGACAGGTGAGGAGTGGAGTGGGGTGAGGGGAGAAGCAGCACATCAGGGGAATCCACCCAGGCCCTGGCCCAGGGCTTGTGCTCTTCTGCCTTCCCCAGGGCCCTGGAAAGGGAAAATCACAGCATCATAGAGTTGGAAGGGACCTCCAGGGTCATCTAGTCCAACCCCCTGCAATCGAGGTAATTCACAAACACCTCCCCCCTAAATTCACGGGAACTGCCTTGCTGTCAGATGGCCATCTAGCCTCTTTTTGTAAACCTCCGAGGAAGGAGAGCCCGCCATTTCCACACCATTATAGTTTTCCCCAGAGAAATAATTACAACTCCTAAACTAGGAGTGCAAGAAGAGTAAGACAGCAACATATAGTAGTCAGTATCAGCTTACTCGCATGGGAAGCCTAGGTTAAAAATCCCCAGTCTACAAAGGAAACATGCCGGGTGAACTTCATTTGGACACACACTCTCAGCCTCATCCACCTCAACTGTCTTGTTGTTATTCCTCATCTAAATAGTTCACATTGCTTTCCTACTGAGAAAGACTGGATCGTGAAGGCATGAATACAAAGAAAAGGGGAGAGGCAAAATCCAGTTGCACCCTGGAGAACCCTGCCATAACAAGCCAACACTCTCGGGCCTGATAGGAGCCCTCTGGGGGCCTCATCTGGCCCCTGGGCCAGATGTTTGACACCCCTGGTATAGAGGCCGAGGCCTTCATAAGAAAATCAGAAAAACCCTGCTGGATCAGCCTCCTGTCTCACACAGTGGCCAACCTGTTCCTCTGGAGGGCCAACAACAGGGCAGAGAGGCCGAGGCCTTCCCCTGAGAAGAACTTCAGAAGAGCCCTGCTGGGTCAGACCAGTGAGGGTCCATCTGGTCCAGCCTCCTGTCTCACACAGTGGCCAACCAGTTCCTCAGCAGGGCCAACAACAGGACAGAGAGGCTGAGGCCTTCCCCTGAGCAGAACCTCAGAAGAGCCCTGCTGGATCAGACCAGGGAGGGTCCATCTAGTCCAGCCTCCTGCCTCACACAGTGGCCAGCCAGTTCCTCAGCAGGGCCAACAACAGGGCAGAGAGGCTGAGGCCTTCCCCTGAGAAGAACCTCAGAACAGCCCTGCTGGATCAGACCAGGGAGGGTCCATCTAGTCCAGCCTCCTGCCTCACACAGTGGCCAACCAGTTCCTCAGCAGGGCCAACAACAGGGCAGAGAGGCTGAGGCCTTCCCCTGAGAAGAACCTCAGAACAGCCCTGCTGGATCAGACCAGGGAGGGTCCATCTAGTCCAGCCTCCTGTCTCACACAGTGGCCAACCTGTTCCTCTGGAGGGCCAACAACAGGGCAGAGAGGCCGAGGCCTTCCCCTGAGAAGAACATCAGAAGAGCCCTGCTGGATCAGACCATGGAGGGTCCCTCTAGTCCAGCCTCCTGTCTCACACAGTGGCCAACCTGTTCCTCTGGAGGGCCAACAACAGGGCAGAGAGGCCGAGGCCTTCCCCTGAGAAGAACATCAGAAGAACCCTGCTGGATCAGACCAACAGTCCATCTAGTCCAGCATCCTGCCTCACGCAGTTGCCAGCCAGTTCCACTGGAGGGCCAACAACAGGGCAGAGAGGCTGAGGCTTTCATAAGAAGAAGAGCCCTGCTGGATCAGACCAGTGAAGGTCCATCTAATCCAGTAGCTTGTCTCACACAGGGGCCAACCAGTTCCTCTGGAGGGCCAACAACAGGGCAGAGAGGCCGAGGCCTTCCCCTGAGAAGAACATCAGAAAAGACCTGCTGGATCAGACCAGTGAGGGTCCATCTAGTCCAGCCTCCTGCCTCACACAGTGGCCAAACAGTTCCTCTGGAGGGCCAACAACAGGGCAGAGAGGCCGAGGCCTTCATAAGAACACCAGAAGAGCCCTGCTGGTTCAGACCAGTGAGTATCCACCTAGTCCACCCTCCTGTCTCACACAGTGGCCAAACAGTTCCTCTGGGGGGCTAACAACAGGGCAGAGAGGCCGAGGCCTTCATAAGAACATCAGAAGTGCCTTGCTGGTTCAGACCAGTGAGTATCCACCTAGTCCACCCTCCTGTCTCACACAGTGGCCAACCAATTCCTCTGGAGGGCCAACTACAGGGCAGAGAGGCCGAGGCCTTCATAAGAACATCAGAAGAGCCCTGCTGGATCAGACCAGTGAAGGTCCATCTAACCCAGTAGCTTGTCTCACACAGAAGAGAAGCAGTTCCTCGGAAGGTTCAACAACAGGGCAGTGAGGCTTGCATAAGAACATGAGAGGTCCATCTAATCCAGCATCCTTTGCCTTTAGGCCTAATGCTGAGGGAGTTCTGAGGCCCAGGACAGAAGGATCCAGAGGCTGAGGAATCTTGGCCAGCCTGTGAAGCAACATTCCCTGCAGCCAAAGGCCTCGTGCTCCCCACGCTGTGCATTAACCCCCACCGTTCTCTCCCGCTTTCCACACAGTCCCACGCAATTCCAACCGTTTGCAGCCGCCCTCGGACACCGTTTAAGCTATCAAAACCTACGGACGCTGCTTCACGTCCAAAAGAGCCCCATTTCTCCTTTTCGAGGATGGAACGGCTTCGCTGTGGCACAATTAGCATCTAATTTGTAAGTCGTTATGGCGCAAAGTATCCGGTGAGAACATTTTATTGAATAAACCTGCTGAGCATAATTTCCTCACAGAACTCGGAACAAAAAAAAAAATGCATTAAGCTGTCTCCGGCCTCCACCTCCCGTTTGGCAGAGAGGGCTGCCTAGGGCCCGGTAATTACATCCCATTTCAGAGGGAGTTAAGAGCCGTAGGGCTCTGCCCCCTTCCCCCAAAGGGAGGATGAAAAGAGCTGGGGAAAGGATGGGCTGTTCCCTTCGCAACCCAATGCTCTGGAAGTTTCTATGCTGAGTTGCGGCAGAGCTCAAGAGATGCTCGGTCCCCTTTGCTTTCTGAAAGGTTTGACCAAAGAGGAGACACAGATGTCCCCCTGCATGATGCTCTGGGCCTGGGCCCCTTACGCCCGAAGGACTCTGAAGTGTGATGTGGTGGCTAAAAAGGCCAATGCAATTTTGGGCTGTATCAACAGAAGTCTAGTGTCCAGATCACGTGATGTGATGGTATCGCTTTACACTGCTCTGGTAAGACTTCACCTGGAGTCTTGTGTTCAGTTTTGTGCAGCAAATTTCAAGAAGGATCAAGACAAGCTGCAACGGGTCCAAAGGAGGGCGACAAAGATGGTGAGAAGTCTGGAGACCAAGTTCTATGAGGAAAGGTTGAAGGAGCTGGGGATGTTTAGCCTGGAGAGGAGGCGGCTGAGAGGTGATAGGATCACCATCTTCAAGTCCTTGAAGGGCTGTCCTCTAGAGGAGGGTGTGGAATTGTTTTCTGTGGCCCCAGAAGGTCACACCAGAACCAGTGGGTTGAAACTAAATCAAAAGAGTTTCTGGCTCAACATGAGGAAGAACTTCCTGACCGTTAGAGCAGTTCCTCAGTGCTCCTTGGGAGGTGGTGAGCTTTCCTTCCAGGGAGGTTTTTCAACAGAGGCTAGATGGCCCTCTGACAGCAATGAGGATCCTGTGAATTTAGGGGGAGGGGTTTGTGAGTTTCCTACGTTGTGCAGGGAGTTGGACTAAATGACCCTGGAGGACCCTTCCAACTCTAGGATTCTATGCTTTAGCTGGGCTCTCCTTCCTTGGAGGTTTATAAGCAGAGGCTAGATGGCCATCTGACAGTGATGAAGATCCTGTGGATTTAGGGGGAGGTGTTTGTGAGTTTCCTGTATTGTGTAAGGGGTTGGATTAGATGACCCTAGAGGTCCCTTCCAACTCTAGGATTCTGTGCTTTAACTGGGCTCTCCTTCCAACTGGAGATCCCATCCAACTCTTTAACTGGAGGTCCCTTCCAATTCTAGGATTCTATGCTTTAACTGGGTTCTCCTTCCTTGGAGGTTCTTCAACAGAGGCTGCATGGCCCTCTGACAGCAATGAGGATCCTATGAATGTAGGGGGAGGGGTTGGTGAGTTTCCTGCATTGTGCAGGGGGTTGGACTAGATGGCCCTGGAGGTCCCTTCCAACGCTTATGATTCTCTCCTGGGGTTCTCCCGTTCACTGCAGCCCAGACTTGGATCGCCCAGGCTAGCTTGACCTCATCGAGTCTCAGAAGCTCTGCAGGTTCAGCCCTGTTTAGTCCTTGGACTGGAGTTTGGTGCAGTGGTGAAGTGTGCGGATTCTTAACTGGGAGAACTGGGTTTGATTCCCCCACTCCTCCACTTGCAGCTGCTGGAATAGCCGTGGGTTAGCCATAGCTCTCACAGAGGTTGTCCTTGAAAGGGCAGCTTCTGTCAGAAATCTCTCAGTGCCACCCACCTCACAGGGTGTCTGCTGTGGGGGAGGAAGGGAAAGGAGATTGTGAGCCACTCTGAGTCTCTGATTCAGAGAGAAAGGTGGGGTATAAATCTGCAGTCTTCTTCTGTTTGGTGTAGTGGTTAAGTGTGTGGACTCTTATCTGGGAGAACTGGGTTTGATTCCCCACTCCTCCACTCGCACCTGCTGGCATGGCCTGGGGTCAGCCATAGCTCTCAAAGGGCAGTTTCTGGGAGAGCCCTCTCAGCCCCACCCACCTCAAAGAGTGTCTGTTGTGGGGGAAGAAGATATAGGAGATTGCCAGCTGCTCTGATTCAGAGAGAAGGGTGGGGTATATATCTGCAGTCGTCTTCTTCCTAAGAAGCCCCCCTCCCTAAATAAAGCACAGTGGAAAGAGGAAGGCTGTAGACCCGAGCAGGGGGTGGGGTAGAGGTAGGAACGCCATCACCTACATGCTTTTCGCCTTCAATCTTCTTATCGGCGACCTGCATTGCATCCAGGTACTTGAAATACAGTTCCATCAGTCTATCGACCTGCAAGGGAAAAGCAAAAAAAAAGAGAGCACGATGGGAGAAATGTGTGATTGTCCCTTCAAGACCAAGGCAAAGGACCCCCAAAGAAGCAGGAAGGTTTCTCGGCTGTGGAGGGGGCACCGGACTAGGACGGTCGTGTCAATTCTCCACGTGCAGAATCAAGGCGAACGACACAATTCCCCACAAGTCTGTCTCTCTTTCTCTGCAGTTGCACATAAGAGGTAAAACTCCAGCTTGAAAACGGGGCTGTTTGGTTTGCAAAACCAGCCTGCCGGGGCCCAGGAGGCACACAGGAAACTGCCTTCCACTGAATCAGAACACGAGTTCATCAAGGTCGGTATTGTCTTCTCAGATTGGCAGCCGCTCTCCAGGGTCTCAGGCGGAGGCCTTTCATGACACCGGCTGCCAGGCTCTTTTAATTGGAGATGCTGGGAAGTGTGGATGCCAGAGCTAAAAACTGAAGGCCCAAAATGGATCCCATGCCCCATGTCTCCCCCACTCCCCCCAACCCCGCCTTGGAAGATGGATATTCCAATCAAGTCCCAGCAGGGTTAAGAATCATAGAATCCTAGAGTTCGAAGGAACCTCCAGGGTCATCTAGTCCAACCCACTGCACAATGCAGGAAACTCACAAACACCTCCCCCTAAATTCACAGGACCCTCATTGCTGTCAGATGCTTTTGTTTAAAGACCTCCAAGGAAGAAGAGCCCACCACCTCCCAAGGAGGAAGCCTGTTCCACTGAGGAACCACTCTAAATCCTGTGAATTTAGGGGGAGGTGTTTGTGAGTTTCCTGCCTTGTTCAGGGGTTGGACTAGATGACCCTGGAGGTCTCTTCCAATTCTATGATTCTATGGCTGTTAAGAGCAGTTCCTCAGTGGAACAGGCTTCCTCCTTGAGAAGTGGTGGGCTCTCCTTCCTTGGAGGTTCTTAAACAGAGGCTAGATGGCCATCTGACAGCAATGAGGATCCTGTGAATGTAGGGGGAGGTGTTTGTGAGTTTCCTGCCTTGTTCAGGGGTTGGACTAGATGACCCTGGAGGTCTCTTCCAATTCTATCATTCTATGGCTGTTAAGAGCAGTTCCTCAGTGGAACAGGCTTCCTCCTTGAGAAGTGGTGGGCTCTCCTTCCTTGGAGGTTCTTAAACAGAGGCTAGATGGCCATCTGACAGCAATGAGGATCCTGTGGATTGAGGGGGAGGGGTTTGTGAGTTTCCTGCCTTGTGCAGGGGTTGGACTAGATGACCCTGGAGGTCTCTTCCAATTCTATGATTCTATGACTGTTAAGAGCGGTTCCTCAGTGGAACAGGCTTCCTCCTTGGGAGGTGGTGGGCTCTCCTTCCTTGGAGATTTTAAAACAGAGGCTAGATGGCCATCTGACAGCAATGAAGATCCTGTGAATTTAGGGGGAGGGGTTTGTGAGTTTCCTGCATTGTGCAGTGGGTTGGACTAGATGACCCTGGAGGTCCCTTCCAACTCTAGGATTCTATGATTAGGAAGAACTTCCTGACCATTAGAGCAATTCCTCAGTGGAACAGGCTTCCTCCTTGGGAGATGGTGGGCTCTCCTTCATTGGAGGTTTTTCAGCAGAGGCTAGATGGCCATCCGACAGCAATGAGGATCCTGTGAATTTAGGGGGAGGTGTTTGTGAGTTTCCTGCCTTGTGCAGGGGGATGGACTAGATAACCCTGGAGATCCCTTCCAATTCCATGATTCTAACGGTCAGGAAGTTCTTCTTAATGTTGAGCCAGAAGCTCTTTTGATTTAGTTTCAACCCTTTGGTTCTGGTCCCACCTTCTGGGACCACAGAAAACAATTAATAGAATCATAGAGTTGGAAAGGACTTCCAGGGTCATCTAGTCCAACCCCTGCACAATGCAGGAAACTCACAAACACCTCCCTCTCAATTCACAGGATCTGCATTGCTGTCAGACGGCCATCTAGCCTCTGTTGCAAAACCTCCAAGGAAGGAGAGCCCACCACCTCCCGAGGAGGAAGCCTCTTCCACTGAGGAACTGCTCTAAACTCACAAACACCTCCCCCTAAATTCACAGGATCTTCATTGCTGTCAGACGGCCGTCTAGCCTCTGTTTAAAAACCTCCAAGGAAGGAGAGCCCAGTTAAAGCATAGAATCCTAGAGTTGGAAGGGACCTCCAGGGTCATCTAGTACATATGAAGCTGCCTTATACTGAATCAGACACTTGGTCCATCAAAGTCAGTCTTGTCTTCTCAGACTGGCAGCGGCTCTCCAGGGTCTCAATCTGAGATTTTTCATGCCTATTTTGCCTGGACCCTTTTTAGTTGGAGATGTCCGGGATTGAACCTGGGACTTTCTGCTTCCCAAGCAGGTGCTCTACCACTGAGCCACCGTCCCTCCCCTAGTCCAACCCCCTGCACAATGCAGGAAACTCACAAACACCTCCCCCTAAATTCACAGGATCTTCATTGCTGTCAGATGGCCACCTAGCCTCTGTTGACAAACCTCCAAGGAAGGAGAGCCCACCACCTCCCAAGGAAGCCTGTTCTAATGAGGAACTGCTCTGTCAGGAAGCTCTTCCTAAAGTTGAGCCAGAAACTCTTTTGATTCAGTTTCGACCTGTTTGCTCTGGTGTGACCTTCTGGGGCCACAGAAGACAATTCCACCCCATCGTCTAGATTAGACGGGCCCTTCAAGTACTTGAAGGTGATGATCCTATCACCTCTCAGCCGCCTCCTCTCCAGAGTCCCCTGCAGATCTCTCAGCTATGAATTTTGGGGGAGGGGACTTAAAAAGAAGCATCTGCAGCATTTGAAAACCACAGGAGCTGCTCTTTTGCGGGACAAATGCAACAGAATCCCCCCCCCCCCAGGGAACTCATTTCCAAGTCCCCCTGGAAGCAAAGCCTGGCAAAAGCTGCAGTCTGGCTTCCCCCAGCAGCCCCCCCCACCCCTCCCCGCCGGGTTCTGGGTGCTCCTTTTAATTGCTTTTCAAACAGATGGTTGTTCTGAGCCAACATTTCCAGAAGCACTCAAAACAAAAGCACTCGTAATTTAATGCGGCAACCGCAGGTTGAAACGCTGCCTCGGGAAAGGGAGTCAAACCCCAAAACTGACCCCATTGCAAAGGAATCCCCCCCCTGCCCCCCCCAGGGGACGATGCTGTGGGCACCGGTCGGAGGTCTGCCACTTCGCTGTGGTTTCTACGATTCTTGTGCCCTCCTCTCCCCTTGGAAGCTTTCCCCCGTCTCGGAGGTCCTCAGAGTTCCAGCTGCCTCCGCCAGCCACGCGATGCCCACAGATGGGCTGCCCCGAGGCCCTGCCGGTTTGAATGGCAGACGGAGCAGCTGGGCGCAAAGGAGGCAGCTCACAGCGAGGCACTGGGGGAGCATCTGACAGTCGTTGTCCTGGGGTGGTTTCCTAGTCTGCATCTTAAAACAGGGCCTGGGAGCAAGGGAAGGCCCCCAGATGCCTGAGGTCCCCTAATCCGTCGCAGCCCACCTCTGGCTTTGAGAAGACTTATCATGATCTTGGGCCTAGTGAGGCCTGCCAGCCCCAGGGAAGCCTGCTTAGGAGTTACTGGGAAAAGCCTACGTCTCCCAGGATCCCCTCTGTCCCTCTGATTGGGTAGCAAGGGTTTTTGGTGGGAAACAGGCCCACCTCTGGCTTTGAGAGGACTTGTCATGATCTTGGGCCTAGTGAGGCCTGCTGGCCCCAGGGAAGCCTGCTTAGGAGTTACTGGGAAAAGCCTACGTCTCCCAGGATCCCCTCTGTCCCTCTGATTGGGTAGCAAGGGTTTTGGAGGGAAACAGGCCCAGAGAGGGGTGGGGCCTGGGAAGAGAATATATAAAGGCTAAGCCCAGGAAGTGGGTGTTCTTTCCCTGGAAGGCTGAGCTGGAAGCTGGCTGTAGCCTGGAGAGCCGGAAGCAGGGGAGAGGCCCTTACCCAAGGGGGTAAGTGCTGGTAAGAGTAGGGACTGTAAGATAGACGCGTTAGGGCATTTGTTTATTTCCCCTTCACCCTTTTACTGTTTCATGCACCTTGTTAATTTATATTGCCCTGGAATAAAACTTTTGTTGTTGTTAACTCTGCCTGGTCCTTAGGGTTGCCAATCCCCAGGTGGGGGCAGGGGATCCCCCGGTTTGGAGGCCCTCCCCCCGCTTCAGGGTCGTCAGAAAGCGGGGGGAGGGGAGGGAAATGTCTGCTGGGAACTCTATTATTCCCTATGGAGATTTATTCCCACAGAAAATCATGGAGAATTGATCCGTGGGTATCTGGGGCTCTGGGGGGGCTGTTTGTTTTGGGTAGATGCACCAAATTTTCAATATAGCATCTAGTGCCTCTCCCCAAAATGCCCCCCAAGTTTCAAAAAGATTGAACCAGGGGGTCCAATTCTAAGAGCCCCAAAAGAAGGTGCCCCTATCCTTCATTATTTCCTATGGAAGGAAGGCATTGAAAAGGTGTGCAGAGGTCCCTTTCAATGTGATGGCCAGAACTCCCTTTGGAGTTCAATCATGCTTGTCACAGCCTTGATCTTGGCTCCACCCCTAATGTCTCCTGGCTCCACCCCCAAAGTCCCCAGATATTTCTTGAATTGGACTTGGAAACCCTACTGGTCCTCACACCCATTTCTTGGCCTAGCTAAGGGAGGCCTGAAGGGCTTGGGAGGGGACTCTGGGCCTTCTCCGGGGGAACCCTTAACCCAGAGTGGTGGCAGCAATTTGGTAAGACCCTTCTGAGTCGTGACAGGACTGCATCAGGCGGCCGACTTTAGGGAGGCATTGGGAAGTGGGGCGGAGAAGAAGCGGACAAAGTTGGAGTGGAATTCACTGCCACGGGAGGTGGCGGCTATAAGAGGGGATTGAATCATAGAAACACAGAGTTGGAAGGGACCTCCAGAGCCATCCAGTCCAACCCCCTGCACAATGTAGGAAACTCACAAACGCCTCCCCCTAAATTCACAGGATCTTCACAGGAGAGCCAGTTTGGTGTAGCGGTTAAGTGTGCGGACTCCTATCTGGGAGAACCGGATTTGATTCCCCACTCGTTCACTTGCACTTGCTGGAATGGCCTTGGGTCAGCCAGAGCTCTGGCAGAGGTTGTCCTTGAAAGGGCAGCTGCTGTGAGAGCCCTCTCCAGCCCCACCCACCTCACAGGGTGTCTGTTGCGGGTGAGGAAGATAAAGGAGATTGTAAGCCGCTCTGAGACTCTGAAATTCAGAGTGGAGAGCGGGATATAAATCCAATATCTTCTTCTTCATTGCAGTCAGATGGCCATTTAGCCTCTGTTTAAAAACCTCCAAGGAAGGAGAGCCCACCACCTCCTGGGGAAGCCCGTCCCACTGAGAAACCGTTCCAGCGTTCAGGAAGTTCTTCCTAATGTTGAGCCGGAAACACTTTTGATTCAATTTCAGCCCAGTGGTCCTGGTCCTACCTTCTGGGGCCACAGAAAACAATTCCACACCATCCTCAATAAGACAGCCCTTCAGGTACTTGAAGATGGTGATCCTATCACCTCTCAGCCGCCTCCTCTCCAGGCTAAACATCCCCAGCTCCTTCAACCTTTCCTCATAGGACTTGGTCTCCTGACCCCTCCCCATCTTCATTGCCCTCTTCTGGACCTGTTTTGACTATATAGTTTGAATATATGCAGTATTTTGTTCTGTGTCATCTCTAGGTGGACTTCCACAATTAAGCGAGGGATTTCAACCTTGTTACCCCAGGCTTGAGAACCAAACTCCAACCACCACACCAGAAACCAAACGATACGGTCAACGCACTCCCCTCCAGGGGACAGGCCCTGATCCCAAGTGCCCACGCCCCTGCTCACCTTCTCACTGTCGTTCTCCGTAAACTTGTTGAGCAGGCGGGTCCTCTGTTGCCCCCTCAAGTTCCTCAGAAGAGAAGCCAGGATGGAGCAAACATGTTCTGGAGATGGAGAGACAGACTCAGGTTAGGGAGCTGATTTATTTTTTTTTTTTTTGTTTTTATATATTCATCATTTATTGAAATTAGTATATGTAACAGATCCATAGTAATAATAAATATTTAACAATTAAACAAACAAAAAATTACGTAGTTCACAATTATCCACTCATCCAGCACCCTGTGACCCGTCACCCTTGTTGCCCATACTTATCTATCTCTGCCTATTGTATGCCTAATACTTGATATAGCTCTCTGGACCACCTTGGCCCCCACAGCCTAGAGGGAACTATGTTCAAATTCACATCCCGGACCCTGTAAATTATTGACAGCCGCCAAAAACGGTGCCCAAATGTCCTCAAATTGTTGTTGTTGCATCATTCGTCGGTAGACCAGCCTTTCATCCACCGCCAATCGCAGCATGTCCTCCAGCCATTGCGCTACGGTTCCTGAAAATTCCGTTCTCCACATCTGCATGATTATCCTCTTTGCCGTCATCAGTGCCCGAAATCCCCAATATCGCTGTGGGCGAGACAACACCCATGCTGACGGGAAGTAGTTTAAAAGAACTTGCATGGCTGTGAATCTGTGCTGACCTCCCAATACGCGGTTTATCCACCTGAGTATATCGCCCCAGAAATCAAGCAGCACCGGGCATGACCAAATCATGTGGCTTAGCCCCGCTTCACCTCCCTGGCATCGCCAACATGCTGGTGAAGTCAAGAGGTTAAATTTGTGTAGTCGAACAGGTGTCCAGTAAATACGGAAATGAATTTTTTGCTGAATTAATATCAAGCGTTGATCTTTAGAAACTTTTCGGATCGCCCTGTTGATTGTGAACCATTGGAATGGTAGAATACTAAGGTTCAGTTCATCTGCCCATTTTACCCGTAATTCTTCAATTAACTGTTGTTGTTGCGTCCCATATCGAAAGTACGTGTACAGGAGGGAGCTGATTTATTTCCTCTAAAGCGTTGCCTATCCCTGGCCTTACTCCTCAGGCCGAGGGCCTCTTCACCACCCAGACTCCAGCACAGTGACAGGCTGGCCCCATCCCCTGAGTGGCCCTGAAGTGACCACATGAGTGAGAGGCCATGTCTGGGACAAGCTGCTCTGGGGAAAGTGGATTCTGCTCCGGAAGGCTCTGTTCATAAGAACATCAGAGAAGCCATGTTGGATCAGGCCAATGGCCCCTCCAGTCCAACACTCTGTGTCACATAAGAACATAAGAGAAGCCCTGTTGGATCAGGCCAGAGGCCCCTCCAGTCCAACACTCTGTGTCACATAAGAACAGAAGAGAAGCCCTGTTGGATCAGGCCAATGGCCCCTCCAGTCCATCACTCTGTGTCACATAAGAGAAGCCATGTTGGATCAGGCCAGTGGCCCCTCCAGTCCAACACTCTGTGTCACATAAGAACAGAAGAGAAGCCCTGTTGGATCAGGCCAGAGGCCCCTCCAGTCCAACACTCTGTGTCACATAAGAACATAAGAGAAGCCCTGTTGGATCAGGCCAATGGCCCCTCCAGTCCAACACTCTGTGTCACATAAGAGAAGCCATGTTGGATCAGGCCAGTGGCCCCTCCAGTCCAACATGGGCCATTGGCCTGATCCAACATGGCTTCTCTTATGTTCTTATGTGACACAGAGTGTTGGACTGGAGGGGCCACTGGCCTGATCCAACAGGGCTTCTCTTATGTTCTTCTGTGACACAGAGTGTTGGACTGGATGGGCCATTGGCCTGATCCAACAGGGCTTCTCTTATGTTCTTATGTGGCACAGAGTGTTGAACTGGATGGGCCATTGGCCGAAACCAACATGGCTTCTCTTATGTTTTTAAGATTGGGGCCAGCCCAGCTGTGCTCACAGAGAGGCCTTCCAAAGAAGGAGTGGAAGAAAGAGAGGTGTGGAGGATGTCTGTACACCACCAAGGCCACTCAAAGCCCTCCACCTTGTGGGACCCCCAGGTCTGAAGGACCATCTCCTCTCTGTCCTTGTGTGCCAACTATGGTGGTCAGGCAGCCATCCATCAGCTCTCCCGCTACTCGGGGAGGGGGGGCATCTGGCACAGGCCAGAGAATGTGGGGTGGGCTCCCCAACCATTTGAGAGCCCCCCCCAAAGATCTTCAGGGGCGCTGCAAGGTCTGCCTGAGTGCCATGAACAGCAGGCATCTTTTAAGGGGGGGCGGGAGAGTTACTGGTTTATTTTTGCTCTTAACTGAAAATGTTTTTAACTGTTATTATTGAAGGCCCTTTGCAGCCAGGGGCCGGCATCTCTACAGAACCGCCTCTCCCCATATGAACCTCCCCCCGCCCGCCAGGTTCTGAGGTTTGCTTCACAACATCTGGAGAGCCAGTTTGGTGTAGTGGTTAAGTGTGCATCTGGGAGAACCGGGTTTGATTCCCCACTCCTCCACTTCCACCTGCTAGCATGGCCTTGGGTCAGCCAGAGCTCTGGCAGAGGTTGTCCTTGAAAGGGCAGCTGCTGGGAGAGCCCTCTCCAGCCCCACCCACCTCACAGGGTGTCTGTTGTGGGGGAGGAAGGGGAAGGAGATTGTGAGCCGCTCTGAGGCTCTTCGGAGTGGAGGGTGGGATAGAAAACCAATATCTTCATCTACCTCACGGGGTGTCTGTTGTGGGGGAGGAAGGGGAAGGAGCTTGTGAGCCGCTCTGAGACTCTTCGGAGTGGAGGGCGGGATATAAATCCAATATCTTCATCTACCTCACAGGGTGTCTGTTGTGGGGGGGAGGAAGGGAAAGGAGATTGTGAGCCACTCTGAGACTCTCCAGAGTGGAGGGCGGGATATAAATCCAATATCTTCATCTACCTCACAGGGTGTCTGTTGTGGGGGAGGAAGGGAAAGGAGATTGTGAGCCTCTCTGAGACTCTTCGGAGTGGAGGGCGGGATATAAATCCAATATCTTCATCTACCTCACGGGGGTGTCTGTTGTGGGGGAGGAAGGGGAAGGAGATTGTGAGCCGCTCTGAGGCTCTTCGGAGTGGAGGGCGGGATAGAAAACCAATATCTTCTTCTTCTTGCGGTCCCTGAGCCTAAGGATGCCCAACTGATTTCAGCAAGGCCCAGGGCCTTTTCAGTCTGGGCCCCTACTGGGTGGAATGAGCACCCCTTGGAAATTTGAGCTCTGTGGGTCTCATCAAAATTCCACAGGGCTTGCAAGACGGAGCTGTTCCGCCAGGCATTTAACTGGAAACTGTTTTATGGGTTTTTTTTAACGTTGATGTTTGTTTTCACTATTGGAAGCTGCCCTGAGCCCGCTTGCAGGATACGGCAGAGTATAAATAAAACAATTTAGATGAAATTAAATCATTCCACTGCTTTGAACTGCAAGGAAAGGCTAAAATAAACCGATGGACCTGGCCAGGGAAGAGATTCCTTCCTGCGTCCCAGTCTGAGGCTGTGGCTCAGCCAACATGTGATTCCCACATCACCTCAAGCGCAAACGCAAAGCTGGCTGAATCCAACCCCCTTCCCACCCAAACTGGTCATAGCAGTTCTTCAGCCCTGTTCTCTCTACACCCCTGAAACAAAAACAGGAAGAATAATCCCCCATTTACAAAGGAATACAAGTTTTGGATGTACAGTTGGGTTAGAATGGATAAAAGGAAGTCCTTCTTCACCCAAAGGGTGATGAACACGTGGAATTCACTGCCACAGGAGGCGGTGGTGGCTACAAGCATAGCCAGCTTCAAGAGGGGATTGGATAAACCTATGGTTTATGTTCTCTTAAGGTGTGGCTAGACTCCTGACACTGCTATCCTACTGGAGACCAACCCGGCTGTTCTCTGGAGAGCCAGTTTGGTGTAGAGGTTAAGTGTGCGGACTATTATCTGGGAGAACCAGGTTTGATTCCCCACTCCTCCAATTGCACCTCCTGGAATGGCCTTGGGTCAGCCATAGCTCTTGTAGGAGTTGTCCTTGAAAAGGCAGCTGCTGTGAGTCCCCTCCCAGCCCCACCCACCTCACAGGATGTCTGTTTTTTTTTGGGGGGGGAGAAGATATCGGAGATTGTAAGCGACTCAGAGTCTCTGATTCAGAGAGAAGGACGGGGTATAAATCTACTGTCTTCTTGAGAGCCAGTTTGGTGTAGTGGTTAAGTGTGCGGAATCTTATCTGGAAGAACTGGATTTGATTCCCTACTCCTCCACTTGCACCTGCTGGAATGGCCTTGGGTCAGCCATAGCTCTGGCAGAAGTTGTCCTTGAAAGGGCAGCTCCTGGGAGAGCCCTCTCAGCCCCACCCACCTCACAGGGTATCTGTTGTGAGGAGAGAAGATATAGGAGATTGTAAGCCGCTCAGAGTCTCTGATTCGGAGAGAAGGCTGGGGTATAAATCTACTGTCTTCTTGAGAGCCAGTTTGGTGTAGTGGTTAACTGTGTGGACTCTTATCTGGGAGAATCGGGTTTGATTCCCCACTCCTCCCCTTGCAAAAGCTGGAATGGCCTTGGGTCAGCCATAGTGGTCAAGTGTGCAGACTCTTATCTGGGAGAACTGGGTTTGATTCCCCACTCTTCCACTTGCACCTGCTGGAATGGCCTTGGGTCAGCCAGAGCTCTCTTATCTGGGAGAACCAGGTTTGATTCCTCACTCCTCCACTTGCAGCTGCTGGAATGGCCTTTGGTCAGCCATAGCTATCTCAGGAGTTGTCCTTGAAAGGGCAGCTGCTGGGAGAGCCCTCTCAGCCCCACCCCCCTCACAGGGTGTCTGTTGTGGGGGGAGAAGATATAGGAGATTGCGAGCCGCTCTGAGTCTCTGATTCAGAGAGAAGGGTGGGATATAAAGCTGCAGTCTTCTTCTTCTTTTTCCTCCTCCTCCTTCTCCTCTGAAAGGATCTCCTTCTCTCCCAGGCGGGCTCAGCTATGCTCCATACTTCACACAGGCCTGCTGACGTTTGTGTCCACAAGCCTCTTCTCCGCACTGCCTGTGTGCTAATATTGCTGAGGAAGGCTGATGAGACGGCGGCGGGCATGAAATATGCCCCCGTTGCCTTGGAAGACAGAAGGCAGGGTCGGAGCGCGTTCGGCTTCAGAGAGAAAAATGCAGAACCTGGAAGAGAGGGATCCCTTTCCTCGCTGCTGCCAAGACGGATGAGCTGGAGATCGATTTCACCCAGCACAAGCGGCGTTTACCTGCTTGCAACCGGAGTGCGGGGGGTGGTGGTGGTCATAAATGGGTGGAGGAAACAAAGCTACAGCCAACAGACCCTTATATTTGCTCCCCAGCTT